>NW_008711088.1:134956-142523 GCF_000327385.1 Lottia gigantea | reverse complement strand
AGTGTAAAGAGGTTTTCTAAACATTTTTATGGGTATCAGGGACACTGATAGGCAGAGTCATTCTCTTGGACAAGAACCACAGACGTCTGATTGAAAATTGGAATGGTGTAAATTGATGCTATCAGTGTCCCTGATACACATAAAAAATTTAGAAAACCTCTTTACAATCTCTTTAACAAGAACCACAGACATCTGATTGAAAATTAGAATGGTGTAAATTGATGCTATCAGTGTCTCTGATACACATAAAAAATTTAGAAAACCTCTTTACAATCTCTTTAACAAGAACCACAGACATCTGACTGAAAATTAGAATGGTGTAAATTGATGCTATCAGTGTCTCTGATACACATAACAAATTTAGAAAACCTCTTTACAATCTCTTTAACAAGAACCACAGACATCTGATTGAAAATTAGAATGATGTAAATTGATGCTATCAGTGTCCCTCATATACATACAAAATTTAGAAAACCTCTTTACAATCTCTTTATGAATTTGTCAAACTGTGAGGTTATATATAACTACAGAATGAAATAACGAAGTTGGTGATAGCAAGTTTAACATAGTTATCTCCCTTGAGTAAATGTTAGAATTATGTTCACTGTACATTTTACAACCACATGATTTACTTGGTATTGATTTTACAAGGATAACAACTTAGGTTCACAAGGATCCTTTCCACCAGCTGATCCTTGGTCAAACCTCTTGGCATTGATTTTACAAGGATAATAACTTAGGTTCACAAGGATCCTTTCTACCAGCTGATCCTTGGTCAAACCTCTTGATAATGATTTTACAAGGATAATAACTTAGGTTCACAGGATCCTTTCTACCAGCTGGTCCTTGGTCAAACCTCTTGGTAATGATTTTACAAGGATAATAACTTAGGTTCACAGGATCCTTTCTACCAGCTGATCCTTGACCAAACCCCTTGGTATTGATATTACAAGGATAACAACTTAGGTTCATGAGGATCCTTTCTACCAGCTGGTCCTTGGTCAAACCTCTTGGTATTAATTTTACAAGGATAATAACTTAGGTTCACAGGATCCTTTCTACCAGCTGGTCCTTGGTCAAACCTCTTGGTAATGATTTTACAAGGATAACAACTTAGGATCACGAGGATCCTTTCTAACAGCTGATCCTTGGTCGAACCTCTTGGTATTGATTTTACAAGGATAACAACTTAGGTTCACAGGATCCTTTCTACCAGCTGGTCCTTGGTCAAACCTCTTGGTAATGATTTTACAAGGATAACAACTTAGGATCACAAGGATCCTTTCTACCAGCTGATCCTTGGTCAATCCAAAAATGAGTTTCTTGTTTTACAAACTGCAAGCTGAAATGTGTATATTTTGGAAGTGATCCTGGTAGTAAACTGACTTAACCCTTTGAACCCCGAGTGTAAATAAACGTCATATACCCTGAACTCCAAGTAGAGGCAAGATTATTTATGTACAGAATTTGAAACGGAGATGCCCCTTTGTTTATTTTTATTCAAAACTTTCCCCTTGTTTCACCTCTCGGAACTACGCCACTGAAAACAAGTGGTTGTCTAGCAAGATACGCCCACTTTCCTGATACATTTTCAGTATATCAAGGGAGGTCACCTATCTGTGTCAAATCATAACAAAAATCTAATTTGTACAAGATATTGTTGATTTAAACAAACACATATTCTGACATAAACTGTCACCTCTATCACCAACAAATTTTGATGAGTTTTTACTAAGTCAAGGGCAATAACTCAAATTCTGTTCATCTTCGAACTTGACCAGGATCTCATCAATATAAATGATCACACCAAATTTCATTAAAATCGGATAAAAACTGTAGTCTCTATTGTGTTCACAAGCCAATTGTGGACAGAAGGATGGACAGACAGGGGCGACGACAATATACGACCACATTATAACGTTGGCGTATAAAAAGAATCAAAAATAAAAATGATCTTACCGTGAACAATGACGCCCTCTTCTAGTAAAGCCTGCCACATTCCAACAGCCTGGTTTCTCTGGTGAACTAATGTACTCTGTTGCATCAACCAATCAACCATCTCCGAGCCCACAAGACATCTTCTGTAGGTACGTAGATGTAGTTTTCTATCTCGTATCATGTGAGGAGCTCGGCATAATAACATGGTACGTAAAATTCTTCCTGCTCTAGCTAATCTCTGGGATGGCGCCTGGAATGAATGGATGAATGAATGAATGAATGAATGAATGAATATTTTTGTAGGTCTCTTCACCATTGCAATGAATGAGTGAATGAATGAATGAATGAAAGAATGAATGGATAGATGGATGAATGAATTAGTTTTAAATCCTAATTGGGCTAATGAAGACGGGACATGCCGTGCAGTGTGCAATGAGGCAAAATTTACCAGGACAGCAACATTAGTCTGTTTTTTTTTATCAATTTCCAACTGTCAAGGGAGCACAGCCTTAAGCACACAGGGCCTCGATTTTTTGTCCCATCTGAACGACTAGTCTGTTTTCCAAATCAGTCCCTCTGACCTATACACTGACAGGGGGAAACCTTCAGATTAGCGAGCAAGTATCTACCTCACTGACAGGGGGAAACTGGGTTGAAAAATCTGAAGGTACTATCTTGACCTATGCTGAGATTGAACCCTGGACCTTCAGGTTAGCGAGCAAGCATCTAACATCACTGAGCCACCGTGGCTCCTAATCTTCTAAAACCAAGTATACTTACACTAGTAATAGGGGCAGCTGGGTTCATACCATCATCATCACAGCTCATACTTAATGATTTACCCATCGATCTTCCACCAACAGATTTCCCACTGACACAACTAATACTTCTCTCTTTCAACTTCTTATTCTCTACAATATAAATACCATAAACCCTTTACATTACATTGATCTGGAGAGAGGCATGACTGCGATTAAATCACAAAATTTCTGAAAACAGTTTCATAATAGTAGTGTTTATATTAGAACGCCAAGAAGAGTTGGTTCTTGGTCTAGACCTGGACGCAATAAAAAATTACCAAATTTTCAACACAGCCATATATGCCCACCACGGCATGCGGATAGTAAATATTCAAGATTTTGGGGCAAGGGCAATAACTCTGCTTCTAACAGTTGAAAATAGCTCAAATTAGAACTTGATCTTTGTTTTATGAATATGTATACACATACCCAATTTCATTTGATTCCATCAAAAAATGTTTAGAGCGCTTACAAGCAAATGTTGACAGACGGACGGACGGACGGACGTGCCGACAGTATACGTCCACATAGAGAGAAGTGGGCGTATAAGAACTGAACCTACCTAGTTTTTGCAAGGCACTTAATGGAGTTAATACCCGTTCCATTAACTGTTTGTTTCTCTGAAAAAAAAAATACACAGAATGAACAAGTTGTTATATCATTCAAATACTATTATCCAATCAGATTACTGTATTTCATAACTTAAGTGTTAGTGTTCCAGTCATCTGATTGGTCAATCACTAAAATTGATTTTAAATTTAGTTTTATTATCCAACCAGATTACAGTATTTCTTAACTTATGATGATTTTAGTGTTCAGTCATCTGATTGGTCAATCACTTTAAATTCAATTTCATTATCCAATCAGATTACTGTATTTCTTAAAATCTAGATTTCATTTAAGTTAATTTTCTCGTGAATAAGGCTCCAGTTCGTAGGTGTGAAAAAAACCTACCTCCCATAGAATTTTGAAATCTTTCTGTTCAACACGTATTAATTCTGTATAATCTCTCGTAACGACTGTAGCATGACGAGGTTTATTGGTTAATATAGATTCACCAAACGATGTCCCAGGTCCCAATATACATAACGTAACAGCATCCTGTAAAAAATCAAATGATTGGAGTTTTACATCCTACTTTTCTGTATCTGTTTGGGCTAATGAAGACAGGCAACACCATGCAGTGTGCAATGAGGGAAATTTTGCCAAGATAGCAGCATTAGCCTACTTCTGTTTGCCAATGGTGTTTTTACGTCCTACTGATTGGGCTAATGATGACAGGCAATGCCATGCAGTGTGCAATGAGGGAAATTTTGCTAAGACAGTGGCCTTCACCTACTCCTGCCTGCTTGAGTTTTACATCCTACTTTTCTACACCATATGATGTAATGAAGAATGGCAACACCATGCAGTGTACAATGAGGGAAATTTTGTCAGGACATTAACATGAGCCTACTCTTTTTCAATTTCCAACTGTCGAGGGATCTTTAACGTGTACAGCCTGTAGCACACAGGGCCTCGGATCACTTTCCTATCCGACCGACTAGACGAAAAACTACAAATGGAAAACGTAGTGACAATTTGGAATTTTCTTATTATAAACAAATCATATGTACCAGCTGCCATTTTGAAAAAGTCAAAGGTTTATCTAAGCCTCGGGCAATTTCTACCCTTTCTCAAAAAAACTGTCTGTCAATTTCGTTACAAGTTTGGTTTTCTCGCGACTTAAAAGAATTGTAAACATTTTTGAGGAATTAGTACCAGGAACCAATAGCAGAAGAGACTGACCTGTTTTTTGCCAGTCTCAGACACTGTCACTTCCAGAGATCCTGATAACACTGTATACCAATTGGTGCCAATGTCACCTTGACGAAACACTGAAAAAAATAAATATTTTATTGGTGAAATTAAAGATAATCTTGGGGATTCTTAAGTTAAACCATGCCGAAAAGTGTTCGAAAATAAAAATAACATTCCACAAAATTACATCGTCATAAATTTACAAATCCTGAAATTTTGGTACCAAAAAATATTCCTTCAGAAGGGAATCCATGCCAATAAATGATTTTTCAGTACTAAAAAATCCACGCCTAACTCAGAAATAAACAATATCAAATATGATAATGATTAAAATATTTGCGAATACTAGTGAGATAGTTTACGAATATTTATGAAAACGTGTGAATAATTAATGAGATGATATCTCACGTTAATTAGCATGCTAGAATAAATAAAACATAGAAAAATACTTAAATATTATGTTTACTGATTTGACCGTGTGTAAAATACTTTACATTTAGTAAAAATACTTAAATATTATGTTTACTGATTTGACCGTGTGTAAAATACTTTACATTTAGTAAAAATACTTAAATATTATGTTTACTGATTTGACCGTGTGTAAAATACTTTACATTTAGTAAAGATACTTAAATATTATGTTTACTGATTTGACCGTGTGTAAAATACTTTACATTTAGTAAAGATACTTAAATATTATGTTTACTGATTTGACCGTGTGTAAAATACTTTACATTTAGTAAAAATACTTAAATATTATGTTTACTGATTTGACCGTGTGTAAAATACTTTACATTTAGTAAAAATACTTAAATATTATGTTTACTGATTTGACCGTGTGTAAAATACTTTACATTTAGTAAAGATACTTAAATATTATGTTTACTGATTTGACCGTGTGTAAAATACTTTACATTTAGTAAAGATACTTAAATATTATGTTTACTGATTTGACCGTGTGTAAAATACTTTACATTTAGTAAAGATACTTAAATATTATGTTTACTGATTTGACCGTGTGTAAAATACTTTACATTTAGTAAAAATACTTAAATATTATGTTTACTGATTTGACCGTGTGTAAAATACTTTACATTTAGTAAAAATACTTAAATATTATGTTTACTGATTTGACCGTGTGTAAAACACTTTACATTTAGTAAAAATACTTAAATATTATGTTTACTGATTTGACCGTGTGTAAAATACTTTACATTTAGTAAAGATACTTAAATATTATGTTTACTGATTTGACCGCGTGTAAAATACTTTACATTTAGTAAAAATACTTAAATATTATGTTTACTGATTTGACCGCGTGTAAAATACTTTACATTTAGTAAAGATACTGCTAGATATTAAAGAGATTGTAAACAGTTTTTCTAACGTCATCAAACACTTAGTTTTATTGGAATTACAGGAACCACAGACGTCTGATTGAAAATTAGAATGATGTAAATTGATGTTATCAGTGTCCCTGATACACATAAAAAAATTTAGAAAACCTCTTTACAATCTCTTTAACAAGAACCACAGACATCTAATTGAAAATTAGAATGGTGTAAATTGATGTTATCAGTGTCCCTGATACACATAAAAAAGCTAGAAAACCTCTTTACAATCTCTTTAACAAGAACCACAGACGTCTAATTGAAAATTAGAATGTTGTAAATTGATGCTATCAGTGTCTCTGATACACATAAAAAATATAGAAAACCTCTTTACAATCTCTTTAAAGAACCACAGACGTCTGATTGAAAATTAGAATGATGTAAATTGATGCTATCAGTGTCCCTGATACACATAACAAATTTAGAAAACCTCTTTATAATCTCTTTAACAAGAACCACAGACGTCTGATTGAAAATTAGAATGGTGTAAATTGATACTATCAGTGTCTCTGATACACATAAAAAAGCTAGAAAACCTCTTTACAATCTCTTTAACAAGAACCACAGACGTCTGATTGAAAATTAGAATGATGTAAATTGATACTATCAGTGTCTCTGATACACATAAAAAAGCTAGAAAACCTCTTTACAATACCTTTAACTTGGTATTTCAATTAATTAAACTTATTCAAAACTTACATGTAACGCCTTTTTCCAGATCTTCATAGTAACCATAGTAACAGATCTGTTGAAGCAGAAGCGGGTGGAATTTTTCCAGGGCTTTGATATCTTTTAATCTTGAATAGATTATATCTAAATCTGATCCACTTCTATCTGCTGGCCTGCAATAGAAAAACAAGGAATTTTACACCCTACTTAACTGCATCTGTTTAATGCAGTGTACAAAAGGGCAAATTTTGCTGCTTGACGTAACTTGACCAATGAAGACATTAACACCATGCAGTGTGCAATGAGGGAAATTTTGCCAGGACAGCTGCATTAGCTAAATTTTTTTTCAATTTCCTCATTCGCCTCATCAATAATGGGGACAGGCTGTAGTAAAGTTGGTTAGAGTGTAGGAATCTTTACATGACATCATGTCAAACAATAGTTATTGTGGGTTCTAATATCAGTCGGCTTGTGAAAGTCTGGTAATCTTGAATAATCAAGAGTTAAACCTTTTGAGGAAGGGCTGTTTCAGAGTCGGTTAAAGCTTTGTATGTCAAGCAAATGGTGGCTGTGGGTTCTAATCTCGGTTTCTGGAAGCCTTGAGACCTTGAATAAGTCATCTTTCCTCATTATTTCAGTCAACCCAGATGTAAATGGGTACAGATAATCCGGGAAAGATCAATACCAAGAGGTTTGACCAAGGACCAACTGGTAGAAAGGATCCTTGTGAACCTAAGTTGTTATTCTTGTAAAATCATTACCAAGAGGTTTGACCAAGGATCAGCTGGTAGAAAGAATCCTTGTGAACCTAAGTTATTATCCTTGTAAAATCATTACCAAGAGGTTTGGTCGATCACCAGCTGGTAGAAAGGATCCTCGTGAACCTAAGTTGTTATTCTTGTAAAATCAATACCAAGAGGTTTGGCCAAGGATCAGCTGGTAGAAAGGATCCTTGTGAACCTAAGTTGA
>NW_008711088.1:131551-134475 GCF_000327385.1 Lottia gigantea | reverse complement strand
CAATACCAAGAGGTTTGACCAAGCTAGTAGAACGATCTTTATGAACCTAAGTTATTATCTTTGTAAAATAATCTTGTTTCTTACTGTTGCTGTCTGATATCCCAATGTAGATATATATCCTTGATTGACTAGTAGATATAACAGAGTGTTTTCTTTATTTTATTAAAAACAGAATAATGTGGGTATAATTCAGTCTGTGGAGATTTGAAAATGACAAATATTGAGTTGTGTACAGAAATAAATCAATCTGTAGACTGTACAGGGAATTCATTTATTAAAGTTGCTATCCCATATAGATTTGATGCCATTTATATTCAAATTACAATAGCAAATTTCATCAAAGTTTAATTAAAGAATTTATCCCACATAGACGTCTGTTAAAGGTACAGGTTTGCCATTTTGGGGTGTTGATTTGAGTTTTGAATATATGTAAATAGTCTTCAGAAATACTAGAAATGTACCAAAATCACATAATTCCTTTAAAAATACAACAATACACTATACATGGTCCTTGACTTGGTTGATTTGAGTCTTGAATATATGTAAATAGTCTTCAGAAATACTAGAAATGTACCAAAATCACATAATTCCTTTAAAAATATCTCAAACTAGGAATTTTACTCACTATTTCTATAGATGTCTTTTCTATATATCACAGAGTCTCAAGAAAAGACTAGTCGTCTTTTTAACTTTCAAACGTAGATAATTCTGGACACACGTGGATTTGAAGTCTCAAATTTTGACAGTGAGCAGTGAACACTATTACTGATTAGCTTAGCTAAAAAAATTCCTGTTTCTGAGACTAAAGTATGATTGGTCAAAAATATGGTGCATCTGTCGCTTTTTTGTGTGCATGTGTAAAAATTTACAAAACAAACCATTGAAATAAGAACTTACAAGTGAAAATATTAACATTTCTACTATCACTCTCTTCAATGAACCAGTTACACAAACTGGTGTTTATTTTTCTATAAACTGTAGTTTATCACGTGATACTATGACGTCATCAAAACACAATAATGACGTAATCTAAGATTTGTGGTAAATTCAAATAACTGATCATATAAAACAGTGAAAATTGTATTAATAAAAGTATCTGAATATAAATATAAGAATTAAACGTTGGTCTCACTAACATTATTGGTGTGTAAACGCAATTGACTTCGTCATTTATTCAGTTTGTCATGTGATCAATTGTGTTTACACACCAATAATGCTAGTGAGACCAACGTTTAATTGTTAAATATTGGCCAATTTGAGGGGATATATACCAGCTATGTGGAATAGCACCTTTAAAGATATAAAGTGGAGTGAAATCCCAGAGTTATAATAAAATGTCTGGTAAATACATCTACTACTAGTAAGTCACATAACTTGTCTTCAATACGGATTAATTGAGCTTTAGTCCGCTTACCTCATTCTATAGATTTTTTACAAACTTTAGGCCCTAAATCCTATTGAGTTGTAATGTCTGAAAGATAATGGAATTGACTTATTATCTATTAAATTTATCAATTGGCGTCGGATGACCATTGATCATTAGCTGTTGTTTTTAGATCGAAATTATATACAAGGAAGAACATGTAAACAACTATATTTTACAAGGTCAACAACTTAGATTCACGAGGATCCTTTCTACCAGCTGGTCCTTGGTCAAACCTCTTGGTAATGATTTTACAAGGATAACAACTTAGGTTCACAAGGATCCTTTCTACCAGCTGGTCCTTGGTCAAACCTCTTTTGGTAATGATTTTACAAGGATAATAACTTAGGTTCACAAGGATCCTTTCTACCAGCTGGTCCTTGACCAAACCTCTTGGTAATGATTTTACAAGGATAATAAATTAGGTTCACAAGGATCCTTTCTACCAGCTGGTCTTTGGTCAAACCTCTTGGTAATGATTTTACAAGGATAACTTAGGTTCACGAGGATCCTTTCTACCAGCTGGTCCTTGGTCAAACCTCTTGGTATTGATTTTACAAGGATAACAACTTAGGTTCACGAGGATCCTTTCTACCAGCTGGTCTTTGGTCAAACCTCTTGGTAATGATTTTACAAGGATAACAACTTAGGTTCACGAGGATCCTTTCTACCAGCTGATCCTTGGACAAACCTCTTGGTATTGATTTTACAAGGATAACAACTTAGGTTCACAAGGATCCTTTCTACCAGCTGATCCTTGGTCAAACCTTTTGGTAATGATTTTACAAGGATAACAACTTAGGTTTACAAGGATCCTTTCTACCAGCTGGTCCTTGGTCAATCCTCTTGGTATTGATTTTACAAGAATATCAACTTAGGTTCACAAGGATCCTTTCTACCAGCTGATCCTTGGCCAAACCTCTTGGTATTGATTTTACAAGAATAACAACTTAGGTTCACGAGGATCCTTTCTACCAGCTGGTGATCGACCAAACCTCTTGGTAATGATTTTACAAGGATAATAACTTAGGTTCACAAGGATTCTTTCTACCAGCTGATCCTTGGTCAAACCTCTTGGTAATGATTTTACAAGAATAACAACTTAGGTTCACAAGGATCCTTTCTACCAGTTGGTCCTTGGTCAAACCTCTTGGTATTGATCTTTCCCGGATTATCTGTACCCATTTACATCTGGGTTGACTGAAATAATGAGGAAAGATGACTTATTCAAGGTCTCAAGGCTTCCAGAAACCGAGATTAGAACCCACAGCCACCATTTGCTTGACATACAAAGCTTTAACCGACTCTGAAACAGCCCTTCCTCAAAAGGTTTAACTCTTGATTATTCAAGATTACCAGACTTTCACAAGCCGACTGATATTAGAACCCACAATAACTATTGTTTGACATGATGTCATGTAAAGATTCCTACACTCTAACCAACTTTACTACAGCCTGTCCCCATTATTGATGAGGCGAATGAGGAAATGAAAAAAAATTA
>NW_008711088.1:126779-131501 GCF_000327385.1 Lottia gigantea | reverse complement strand
TCTTGGTATTGATTTTACAAGGAGAACAACTTAGAAGCAAGAGAGTTCTTGATCAAACCTTTTGGCATAGATCTTTCCCAGATTATCTGTATCCATTTACTGCTGGGTTGACTGGAATTATGAGCAGAGATGACTTATTCAAGGTCACAAGACTTTCACATGCCGACCGAGAATAGAACTTTTGACAACTATTTGCGTGACGTAAGCCAGCAATTACACCAGAAAAATATTTCAACACTTTAACCAACTGAGCTACAGGCTGTCCCCATTATTGATCACCGACATCAGTCAAGACAATACCTTCGGATTTTTCGACTCGGTTTCCCCTGTCAGTGATGTAGGTAAGAGGGGCTGACATGGAAAAAACGTCTAGTTGTTCAGATGAGACAATAAACAGAGGCCCCGTGTGGTACAGTCTGTGCATGCTAAAGATCCCTCGACATATGGAAATCGAAAGAGATCAGGCTAATGCCGGCTGTCCGGGCAAAATTTCCCTCATTGCACCCTGCATGGCGTTGCCCGTCTTCATTAACCCACGTGGTGCAGAAAAGTAGGACGTTAAACTCCATTCATTTCATTTTTGATCAAGAAACAGAGACATCTAATAAGAGTAAGCTAATGCTTCTGTTTATTCATAACTTCCCTCATTGTACACTGCATGGGTTAATTCTCTTATTAAAGAATGACATATTCCAACACTCTATCAAACTGAGCTACAACCCACCCTCAAAAGAAAAGAAAACAAGTTGCAGGATTAAATAACAGATTTCATGATAAATAATTATTTAACGAAGACACAAGCCTGAGGTTTCCGAGAAATTTAACTCGAAATTGAGACTTAAATGTAAAAGAAATAGCTGCAGGCTGTCGTTTTCAGTCTGTGATTCACTCAAATGTCTTGCGTTCGCTAATTGGAATAAAATTTTGCCCACATAAAGCTATCTTTGGTACACAATCGTGACCTTAAAGATGGATTCCCTCATTTTCATTTATAAAAATGCTAATACTTATATGAATAGAAAGTAGAGGTGTTCTAATGACTTGGAAAAATACCAGTTTGTCTCAAAAACCCTTTGGTAATGATTTTACAAGGATAACAACTTAGGTTCACGAGGATCCTTTCTACCAGCTGGTCCTTGGTCAAACCTTTGGTAATGATTTTACAAGGATAACAACTTAAGTTCACAGTTAAAGATGGGTTCCCTTATTTTTATTTTCTTAAATGAAAATGCTAATACTTATATGAATAGAAAGTAGAGGTGTTCTAATGACTTGGAAAAATACCAGTTTGTCCATGTCCATAATTAATTCATAATTAACAAAATTACAAGCAGAATTCCAATGAGTGACCACTCAAGAAAGGTCAAAAAGTTTTTTTTTGTTTATCCAGACTGAACATACATGGATATTTATGATTGGTTAAAACTCTTAATTATATGCAATAAGAACATAATGATATGATTAAGAATACATGATAATTCATTAGAAACACCAATTAATCAAATAGTTTGCTTAATTTGACACTAAAAAATAAGGAAACCCATCTTTAAGACTGTGATTTGAAACTACCTAAGTGTAATCTCTTGTTTCAATTGATACAGATAAATAATTCATATATCAAATTGACCATGTGGACTCTCTGAAAGGATGTTGATGGGAGGTAGGCTGGGGAGGAATTGATAAGTCAATATATCCATTACACTAATACCACTTTTACACTCGGCTCCGATAAAGTCCTGATTGGTGCCTGGCTCACTTCAATTTTACTAGTGTAAAACGAATGCGTGTCTGGCTCCGTTTAAAAATTCTTCTGCGCATGTGCAGGGTTTACAACTTCTGTATCGGCGGCCATTATAAATCTACTATTGTCCGCCATTTTGTCTCCTCGTGGACCTTTTGTAATCTTTTTAATTAGAGAGCACACGCTTATTTCCGTTTAAAGTGGGCCTGGCCCAGATCACAGAACGCCAGTGTAAACAGACGTTTTGATCAGAGCCAGACACCGATCCGGGCCAGGCTCTCTTTATCAAGGCCTAGTGTAAAAGGGGTATTAGTTAGCTATGGGGACTCTCTGAAAGTATATTGATGGGGGGTGGGCTGGGGAGGAATTGATAAGCCAATAAACTAAAATTAGCTATGTGAACTCTCTGAAAGAAAAGTTTAGTTGATATGTCAATAAACAATATTAACTATGTGAACTCTCTGAAAGAGATGCTGAGGTGATAAATTATTATACCAATTAAACATTAAAGGGATTATGAAAAGGTTTTTTGAACTTTTTATGTATAATTTGTACCATTTAAATTTTCAATCAGACATCTGTGGTTCCTGCAATTTCTCTAAAACTAAGTATGGTGCAAATTGATGCTATCAGTGCTATAAAAAATCCAATAAAAAACTCTTTACAATCCATTTTTATCTGCCCACATAAAAATATCCACAATACAAATGAAAAATTAAGTAAAAACACACAAAAAAATAATTAAAAAACCTCTTTACAATCTCTTTAAAGTTAGCCATCTTGAAAGTATTAAATCATATTTTCTGACAGGGAGAATCTCTGCCATGATTTATTTTGATAATTATTCTATCGTTTTTTAAATCGAGTTAACGTAAAGATTTCGTAATATCTGCCACTTTCTTTTAATTCATTTTCTGTCAAAATTTCTACGTTATTACAAAATCTGTCTTTATAAATAATAAATATAACCATCAAATTTCTTTTACAATTAAAATAATACACTATATTAAAGAAATTGTAAAGAGGTTTTCTAAATTTTTTATATGTATCAGGGACACTGATAGCATCAATTTACATCATTCTAATTTTCAATCAGACGTCTGTGATTCTTGTTAAAGAGATTGTAAAGAGGTTTTCTAAATTTTTTATGTGTATCAGGGACACTGATAGCATCAATTTACACCATTCTAATTTTCAATCAGACGTCTGTGGTTCTTGTTAAAGAGATTGTAAAAAGGTTTTCTAAATTTTTTATGTGTATCAGGGACACTGATAGCATCAATTTACATCATTCTAATTTTCAATCAGACGTCTGTGGTTCTTGTTAAAGAGATTGTAAAGAGGTTTTCTAAATTTTTTATGTGTATCAGAGACACTGATATCATCAATTTACATCATTCTAATTTTCAATCAGACGTCTGTGGTTCTTGTTAAAGAGATTGTAAAGAGGTTTTCTAAATTTTTTATGTGTATCAGGGACACTGATAGCATCAATTTACATCATTCTAATTTTCAATCAGATGTCTGTGGTTCTTGTTAAAGAGATTGTAAAGAGGTTTTCTAAATTTTTTATGTGTATCAGGGACACTGATAGTATCAATTTACATCATTCTCATTTTCAATCAGATGTCTGTGGTTCTTGTTAAAGAGATTGTAAAGAGGTTTTCTAAATTTTTTATGTGTATCAGGGACACTGATAGTATTAATTTACATCATTCTAATTTTCAATCAGATGTCTGTGGTTCTTGTTAAAGAGATTGTAAAGAGGTTTTCTAAATTTTTTATGTGTATCAGAGACACTGATATCATCAATTTACATCATTCTAATTTTCAATCAGACGTCTGTGGTTCTTGTTAAAGAGATTGTAAAGAGGTTTTCTAAATTTTTTATGTGTATCAGGGACACTGATAGTATCAATTTACATCATTCTAATTTTCAATCAGACATCTGTGGTTCTTGTTAAAGAGATTGTAAAGAGGTTTTCTAAATTTTTTATGTGTATCAGGGACACTTATAGCATCAATTTACATCATTCTAATTTTCAATCAGACGTCTGTAGTTCTTGTTAAAGAGATTGTAAAGAGGTTTTCTAAATTTTTTATGTGTATCAGGGACACTTATAGCAACAATTTACATCATTCTAATTTTCAATCAGACGTCTGTGGTTCTTGTTTAAGAGATTGTTAAGAAGTTTTCTAAATTTTTTATGTGTATCAGGGACACTGATAGCATCAATTTACATCATTCTAATTTTCAATCAGACGTCTGTGGTTCTTGCAATTCCACTAAAATATCTATCAGAGGCTGAAATAAAGACAGATGTTTCAGACTAGAATATAACTTTATAATTAATTGTAAAATGAAGCAGAAAATTACCTCCGTAGTATCAAAATACCAAAGTATTTCACAATATCCTGTGTACTGAAACATGACACGTTTACGTAGGATCTTCAACAATTAACAATTCGTCAAGTTTCCATCAATGTTTCCTTAAATTGACTTTCACAGGAAACCATCAATTCTAAATAATCAGTCACAACCACCTGTGTCACTTTTTAATATTAGATAAATGGATTCAGGTCGTTGGCATTGTTATGTATTAAACACTTGAGTTTGTGAAAAACCTTCTCTTTTTAATTTCCTCAAAAAATGTCTGAAAATCCAATGTTATTAAATTCTAAATAATCAATCACAACCACCAGTGTCACTTTTTAATATTAGATAAGTGGATTCAGGTCGTTGGTATTGTTAAGTATTTAACATTTGAGTTTGTGAAAAACCTTCTTTTTTTATTTCATCAAAAAATGTCTGAAAATCAAATGTTATTTAAATTCTAAATAATCAATCAAAACCACCTGTGTCACTTTTTAATATTAGATAAATGGATTCAGGTTGTTTCAGTGTGTGAAAAACATCTTTTTTTTTCCTTTAAAAAATGTCGGAAAATCAAATATTGTTTTCAGGATAGGGAAGGTTTGAT
>NW_008711088.1:121782-126729 GCF_000327385.1 Lottia gigantea | reverse complement strand
ACAAAAAAATAATTAAAAAACCTCTTTACAATCTCTTTAAAGTTAGCCATCTTGAAAGTATTAAATCATATTGGCTGACAGGGAGAATCACTGCCATGATTTATTTTGATAATTATTCTATCGTTTTTTAAATCGAGTTAACGTAAAGATTTCGTAATATCTGCCACTTTCTTTTAATTCATTTTCTGTCAAAATTTCTACGTTATTACAAAATCTGTCTTTATAAGTAATAAATATAACCATCAAATTTCTTTTACAATTAAAATAATACACTATATTAAAGAAATTGTAAAGAGGTTTTCTAAATTTTTTATATGTATCAGGGACACTGATAGCATCAATTTACATCATTCTAATTTTCAATCAGACGTCTGTGATTCTTGTTAAAGAGATTGTAAAGAGGTTTTCTAAATTTTTTATGTGTATCAGGGACACTGATAGCATCAATTTACACCATTCTAATTTTCAATCAGACGTCTGTGGTTCTTGTTAAAGAGATTGTAAAAAGGTTTTCTAAATTTTTTATGTGTATCAGAGACACTGATAGCATCAATTTACATCATTCTAATTTTCAATCAGACGTCTGTGGTTCTTGTTAAAGAGATTGTAAAGAAGTTTTCTAAATTTTATATGTGTATCAGGGACACTTATAGCATCAATTTACATCATTCTAATTTTCAATCAGACGTCTGTGGTTCTTGTTAAAGAGATTGTAAAGAGGTTTTCTAAATTTTTTATGTGTATCAGGGACACTGATAGTATCAATTTACATCATTCTAATTTTCAATCAGACATCTGTGGTTCTTGTTAAAGAGATTGTAAAGAGGTTTTCTAAATTTTTTATGTGTATCAGGGACACTTATAGCATCAATTTACATCATTCTAATTTTCAATCAGACGTCTGTAGTTCTTGTTAAAGAGATTGTAAAGAGGTTTTCTAAATTTTTTATGTGTATCAGGGACACTTATAGCAACAATTTACATCATTCTAATTTTCAATCAGACGTCTGTGGTTCTTGTTTAAGAGATTGTTAAGAAGTTTTCTAAATTTTTTATGTGTATCAGGGACACTGATAGCATCAATTTACATCATTCTAATTTTCAATCAGACGTCTGTGGTTCTTGCAATTCCACTAAAATATCTATCAGAGGCTGAAATAAAGACAGATGTTTCAGACTAGAATATAACTTTATAATTAATTGTAAAATGAAGCAGAAAATTACCTCCGTAGTATCAAAATACCAAAGTATTTCACAATATCCTGTGTACTGAAACATGACACGTTTACGTAGGATCTTCAACAATTAACAATTCGTCAAGTTTCCATCAATGTTTCCTTAAATTGACTTTCACAGGAAACCATCAATTCTAAATAATCAGTCACAACCACCTGTGTCACTTTTTAATATTAGATAAGTGGATTGAGGTTATTGGCATTGTTAAGTATTAAACACTTGAGTTTGTGAAAAACCTTATCTTTTTAATTTCCTCAAAAATAGTCTGAAAATCCAATGTTGTTATTAAATTCTAAATAATCACTCTCAACCACCCGTGTCACTTTTTAATATTAGATAAGTGGATTCAGGTCGTTGGTATTGTTAAGTATTTAACATTTGAGTTTGTGAAAAACCTTCTTTTTTTATTTCATCAAAAAATGTCTGAAAATCCAATGTTATTTAAATTCTAAATAATCAATCAAAACCACCTGTGTCACTTTTTAATATTAGATAAATGGATTCAGGTTGTTTCAGTGTGTGAAAAACATCTTTTTTTTTCCTTTAAAAAATGTCGGAAAATCAAATATTGTTTTCAGGATAGGGAAGGTTTGATTCTCCCAAATGTACGGGCCTAGAATGGAACATGCCGATCGAGATTGGAACCCACAGCCACCATTTGTTCAACGTAACCAAGTGACGTCATGTAAAGAACCAACGCTATAGGACCTCACAAATAAACTAGGTTCAGAAATAATTCGGTCAGATGAGAATACTTTGAATAAAATACTTTCTGAGGACAATAAAATATATCTGTTGTTATTTCACCTTGGAATAATCATGGCTAGTTTTAGAAACTATAAAATTAGGCTGGGTAATTCTGTCAGATGAGAATACTTTGAATAAAATACTTTCTGAGGGCAATAAAATATATCTGTTGTTATTTCACCTTGGAATAATCATGGCTAGTTTTAGTAACTATAAAATTAGGCTGGGTAATTCTGTCAGATGAGAATACTTTGAATAAAATACTTTCTGAAGACAATAAAATATATCTGTTGTTATTACACCTTGGAATAATCATGGCTAGTTTTAGAAACTATAAAATTAGGCTGGGTAATTCGGTCAAATGAGAATACTTTGAATAAAATACTATCTGAAGACAATAAAATATATCTGTTGTTATTACACCTTGGAATAATCATGGCTAGTTTTAGAAACTATAAAATTAGGCTGGGTAATTCGGTCAAATGACATTATGATAAATATTGTCACATTCTACTGAATATTATTTAAATAGTTTGACCTTTCATTTGTATGACCTGTTAACTACAGATACTATCTGAATATAGCCTCAATTGAACAATTGTTACAAACTAGTAGGAGGTGGAATTGAATTTTATATTTTCATCCACCCACATTTAGCTGTTGCTTTCATTCACCTACATTTAGCTGTTGCTTTCATTCACCTACATTTAGCTGTTGCTTTCATCCACCCACATTTAGCTGTTGTTTTCATCCACCCACCCCTTCATAGTGCACAGCCTATTTTCGATTCCCAACTGTGCAGTGCAAAACAAACAGCAGCATTAGCCTATTCTTTTTCTGTTTCCAACTGTCGAGGGATCTTTAACATGTACAGCCTGTAGTACACAGGGCCTCGGTGTATTGTCCCATCTGAACAACAGTGACATTAGCCTGCCCTTTTTTTGATTCCCAACTGTGCAGTGCAGTGTGCAATGAGGGAAATTTTATCAGAACAGCAGCATTAGCCTACTCTTCAATTTTCCAATTGTCGAAGAATCTTCTTCATGAAGTAAACAGGTTCCTGATTTATGGTACCATGAAACTAATCAATCACAGGAAGGAGATGGCATTAATCTTAGGTACCGTGTATATCAAACAACCTAAAACAAATTACACAGGGAAATACTGGCTTGTGATTTGATTAAACAAACATCAAATGAAGCATTTATAATAAAAACTCTATTTCTTCGTGTTTAACTGTAAAAAAAATAAATAGTGGACCACAGCCATATACGCCCACCACGGCATGCGGATAGTAAATATTCAAGATTTTGGGGCAAGGGCAATAACTCTGCTTCTAACGGTCGAAAATAGCTCAAATTCGAACTTGATCTTCGTTTTATGAATATGTATACACATACCGAATTTCATTTGATTCTATCAAAAAATCTAGTTTTTACAGCATCTACAAACATAGAGAGATGTGGATCTTAAACGTGTACAGTCTGTAACACACAGGGCCTCTGTTTATTGTCCCATCAGAACAACTAGACGCTTTTTCTATTTCCAACTGTCGAGGGATCTTTAACGTGTACACACAGGGCGTCAGTTTATTGTCCCATCTGAACAATTAAGCGCTTTTTCTACTTCCAACTGTCGAGGGATCTTTAACGTGTACAGCCTGTAGAACACAGGGCCTCTGTTTATTGTCCCATCAGAACAACTAGACGCTTTTTCTACTTCCAACTGTCGAGGGATCTTTAACATGCACAGACTGTAGCACACAGGGCCTCTGTTTATTGTCCCATCAGAACAACTAGACGCTTTTTCTACTTCCAACTGTCGAGGGATCTTTAACATGCACAGACTGTAGCACACAGGGCCTCTGTTTATTGTCCCATCAGAACAACTAGACACTTTTTCCATTTCCAACTGTCGAGGGATATTTAACGTGTACAGTCTGTAACACACAGGGCCTCAGTTTATTGCCCATCTGAACAACTAGACACTTTTTCCTTGTCAGCCCCTCTTACCCTGGGTGCTACAGGCTGTGCACGTTAAAGATCCCTCGACAGTTGGAAATTGAAAAAGAGTAGGTTAATGCCACTGTGCTGGCAAAATTTCCCTCATTGCACACTGCATGATGTTGCCTGTCTTCATTATTCCTATTAGGTGCAGAACAGGACATAAAACTCATTTCATTTCTGAGACTAAAGTACGATTGGTCAAATAAAAGGCGCATCTGTCCCTTTAATAATGAAAATTTTGAATACTGCTCCTTTAAAACTCTTAATCACAACACATCTCTCTCGTTACAACGTCTTGTTATATCTATAATATCGTAATTTCGTCCAGTAATTTACTTTCCGCGATAATGGAAGACTCGTTAGCTATAGCCATCTTAAAATGACCACTTCCCAGTCTCGTTCAGCTAGACATTAATTTTATATCAGCCTTGTTATCAAACAATCTTTACTAATGACAGTGGGCGACAAGGTAAACAAATTCTATGAAAATGATGATGATATCGTTAAGCGAGATTTTAGGCGAGATAATGACAGTTCTAAGTAAACATCCAGTGAGTTGGAACTAATTACAACCAGTTTAAAGTCCACAGAATGGTCCAAATGGAAATGAATGGAGTTTTACATCCTACTTTTCTGGGCTGATGAAGATGGGCAACGCCATGCAGTGTGCAATGAGGGAAATTTTACCACGACAGCAGCACAAAAAACATGGTTCAGGTTCAAATGAAATAAAACGAATGGAGTTTTACATCCTACTTTTCTGCTCCTGAGTGGGCTAATGAAGACAGACAACGCCATGCAGTGTGCAATGAGGAAAAGTGTCAGGTAGACAGTAGATACAGATGTATATGGTGTTTGAAATGAATGGAGTTTTACATCCTACTTTTCTGTACCTGATTGGGATAATGAAGATAGGCAACGCCATGCAGTGTACAGTGAGGGAAACTAATCTGAACGG
>NW_008711088.1:120900-121732 GCF_000327385.1 Lottia gigantea | reverse complement strand
GGCTGTGCACGTTAAAGATCCCTCGACAGTTGGAAATTGAAAAAGAGCAGGTTAAAGCCACTGTGCTGGCAAAATTTCCCTCATTGCACACTGCATGATGTTGCCTGTCTTCATTATTCCAATTAGGTGCAGAACAGGACATAAAACTCATTTCATTTCTGAGACTAAAGTACGATTGGTCAAATAAAAGGCGCATCTGTCCCTTTAATAATGAAAATTTTGAATACTGCTCCTTTAAAACTCTTAATCACAACACATCTCTCTCGTTACAACGTCTTGTTATATCTATAACATCGTAATTTCGTCCAGTAATTTACTTTCCGCGATAATGGAAGCCTCGTTAGCTATAGCCATCTTAGAATGACCACTTCCCAGTCTCGCTCAGCTAGACATTAATTTTATATCAGCCTTGTTATCAAACAATCTTTACTAATGAAAGTGGGCGACAAGGTAAACAAATTCTATGAAAATGATGATGATATCGTTAAGCGAGATTTTAGGCGAGATAATGACAGTTCTAAGTAAACATCCAGTGAGTTGAAACTAATTACAACTAGTTTAAAGTTGAATGGAAATTAATGGAGTTTTACATCCTACTTTTCTGCACCTGTTTAAAATGATGTAGACAGGCATGCCATGCAGTGTTCAATAAGGGAAACTAAACTGGAAAGGAGTTAATGACAAGTTTGAGATGGAAAAAATGGTGGAAGATTGGTGGTTGAAGAAGATGGATGGCACATTGAACACAGGTTGAAATATGCATGTTGCCTTGATATTGTATTTTTTGTTCGGGACAGTTCTTGTACAATTTTTATTCAATGAATTTCATATT
>NW_008711088.1:103720-118018 GCF_000327385.1 Lottia gigantea | reverse complement strand
ATCTTCACAATGTCAAGCTCTTACAAACTTCATCTTCACAATGTCAAGCCATTACCAACTTCATCTTCACAATGTCAAGCTATTACAAACTTCATCTTCACAATGTCAAGCTATTACAAACTTCATCTTCACAGTGTCAAGCCATTACAAACTTCATCTTCACAATGTCAATCTATTACAAACTTCATCTTCACAATGTCAAGCTATTTCAAACTTCACAGAGGCCTCTGATTGGTTGTATACGCTGGAGCATAGTCCAATCAAATGGCTGCATTTATAAACTTCCGTGATACAAGAATAGTGGCTTTTGCAGTCAAGGTATAAGATGAAGTTCGTAATATCTTGACATTGTGAAGATGTCTGAGTGCCTGATGTAGAAAAAAGTCCAGTCTAGTTGAGGCCCCGTGTGCTGCAGGCTGTGCACGTTAAAGATCACTCGATAGTTGGAAATCGAAACAGAGCAGATTAATATCACTGTTCTTTCAAAATTTCCCTCATTGCACACTGCATGGTGTTATCAGTGGTTGATAATAAATACCCATCAAACACTTAGTAAACTAAGGAAAGGTGAGTTTCGGACTAACTTTAACTGGAAGTCGATATTAGATGGATTAGAACATCCAAGCTACTAATTATACTTAGACTAATGACAGTGGTGGCACCAGCCTCCTGAGACTTTTGGTACATATAGAGGACAAACTGACTCAATGGGGGACAACTACCGAGGGGGGGAGAGGGGGGGGGGGGTCCTATATCATCGTATCGAACTTCAAGATATAACACCTGATCATAAAACTTGATAAGAAAGAAGATCCATGCCCAAATTTCCCCGATCACACACTGCATGGAGTTGGCCGTCTTCATTAGTCCGATTGGAGCCGCGGTGGCTCAGTGAGTTAGACGCTTGCTCGCTTACTTGAAGGTCCAGGGTTCAACATTGGCTTAGGTCGAGATAATACCTTCAGATTTTCAACCCAATTTCCCCCTGTCAGTGATGTAGGTAAGAGGGGCTTACGTGGAAAAACTTTTTTCCGAAAAAGCGTCTAGTCGTTCAGATGGGACTATAAACCGAGGCTCCGTAAGCAACACGAGTCACGACACGAGTGCGACACGTTCAAACGCACCTGACTCGAGTCGAGTGTTGTAAAAAAAGGTAAACTTCCGGTTTTGACTTATTGATGAATTTCGCGATAATTCCGATTTCTTCTCGACTCGATTTTTTTTGGATAAAATATATTTTATAGATGTTACATGGCTTGGTAGTGAGTTTACATTTTCTTCTAACTGACTTCTTCATCTAAATGGAAATTTGGTGAGTTTTTTTTCAGTCGTTTGCAGATTTAGAAGCGAAAATGTTGAGTTCGCAATCAAGAATCTAAGACTTTTGGTCTTTCTCTGTCATTGTCATTGACTCATCCGACCATTAAATGAAAAAATGAAATGAATGGAGTTTTACATCCTACTTTTCTGCACTTAATTGGGCTAATGAAGACAGGCAACGACATGTAGTTTGCAATGAGGGAAATTTTGCCAAGACGGCGGCATGAGCCTCAGTTTATCATCCTCAAATGAAGGACATGACAGAATCTTTGTCTAACATGTCACAAGATGTCACAATAACTGCCATCAGTGTAGAATGGATAATTTGCAAAGTCATTCTAAGATTATCAGAGCTGGACCTTGTTTTGAAGCTTTGATTCAAATTCACTTAAATTCACGTAGGCCTACCAATGAACTTGTTCAGATATTAGTTATGCTGGGGTGTTCACACGAACAGTCTTTGCCGTCAACAAAGTAAAATTTTATATGTGTCTGCTTCCACGACAAGATTATTGCGTCCCCGACAAGTTTGATAATTGTCTCTGATAGTTTTATCATCTGCAAGACAAAGCGTCATGGGGCAATCAGATTCATTTTCCTTTCATTTGCATGATCTTCGCATGATTATCGACATAGTGCAAAATGACTGGAAATTTTTGTCTCCTCGTGTGCCCGCAGCCAGTCGGTGAAACTCTTGACAAGACTAGCCGGCGACAAAAATCACCGACCAAGACCATTCCTGTGCCTGCACGAGGACTTGTAACTTGTATGTGCATATTTTCAACCTAGTTATGAGATTTTTGCACGAAAAACATGCTTTCGGGGCAGCGATGGGAGGGGCACTGACCCCTCTGCTCACCCTTTGGCACTGCCACTGGCCCACTGCATTGCCTCACCCAATCACGTACCAGGAACGTAAACTATTTAATTTATTTCTTCAATCATTTGTAGATTATGAGAGAGATTTGATACTAAGTTAAAGATGTTAGGATTGAGTGGTTTGTCAAGGGTACAGAGATTAATATTAGGAATTATCGTGCTACTCATTGTAGATGTAATATGGGTAGCTTCTTCCGAATTAACAGAGGTAGGATATTTCTTATAACATAGAATTGTGAACATAACACACACCCCTTCTTTCCTTTCAGTATTTGGGGGAAAAATCTTGGGGTGGTGCATCCCTTTTTATACGCCCACATCTCTCTATGTGGACGTATATTGACGGCACCCCTGTCCGTCCGTCAACATTTACTTGTAAACGCTCTAAAAACTAGATTTTTTGATGGAATCAAATGAAATTCGATCAAGAAAGGTCAAAAAGTTTCTTTTTGTTTATCCAGACTTAATTTGACACTAAAAAATAAGGAAACCCATCTTTAACTGGAACAATGAAGAAAGATGACTTATTCACCAAACATTGGCAAACTGACTGAGATTAGAACCCACAATTACCATTTGTACAACATAATCAAGCAAATGATGTCATGTAAAGATTTCAACACTCTTACTGACTGCGCTACAACCCATCCTTAAAAATATAGAAATAATGTTTTTACTTTAGTATATATTCGAAGATTTTAAAAGACCATTCTTTACTACGTATATCAAAACAGCCATGATGAGTATGTATTTATTTGGTTTTATTATATGGAAACCATGGCGACAACAGTGTACCCACGTTCCGGTAAGAAATTTTACTTCCTCAAGTGAAAATCTGGGAACAGTCAGCATTTTCGAGGTCTTGAATATATGTTAATAGTCTTCAGAAATACTAGAAATGTACGAAAATCACATAATTCCTTCAAAAATATCTCAAACTAGGAATTTTACTCACTATTTCTATAGATGTCTTTTCTATATATCACAGTGTCTCAAGAAAAGACGAGTCATCATTTTAACATTCAAACGTAGATAATTCTAGACACACATAGATTTGAAGGTTCAAATTTCGACAGTGAACTGTGAACACTATTACTGATTAGCTTAGCTAAAAAATCCCGTGTCTGAGACTAAGATATGATTGGTCGAAGCTGTAATATTATATTTTGTGTATTTTTTAGAAATATTCAGGATTAAATGGTGAAACAGAGGAAAGGGAGGATAATTTAGTGAGTTTATAATTTATATTAAATGGAGTTATTGCCCTTGTTCAATCTTCTTCATTAAATATGCACTGAAGAGACTGGGGGTACAAGCAGGGGAGCAGACTGACTCAATGGGGAGACAACTACTGAGGTTGAATTCAAAATTTAGCTACTCTGTGGTGGTGTCATAGTCGCAAAATTCGTTTACAAAAATGAAATGATTTCGTGCATTCCGACACATATTTTAGAGAAAAAAGGTAGACATTTAGATTTGTTGAAAATAAAGAGGGGGTACAATTGGGGGTGCAAACCACTTTTCTAGGGGGGTAAATTTGTACTCCCATTCTGGGGAGGCTTATGTTTATATTTTATTCTTTTCCCTCAAGATAAGAAAAACTCTGATGGCTGTGCCAGTGCTTACGAGAGACGGCCTGTTGTCGTCGTAACCCCGTAACACCTAACCCTTATCCTCCTCAAGATATGAAAAATTCTGATGTCTGTGCCAATGCTTCCGAGAGCCCAGTTCATTTGGTATCATTGCTTGATTTAATATATGATATTTTTTGTTCAGAGTGAACCAATATATGTCCCAGTAAAATATGATAAAAACAGTGGAACTGATTCTGATGATTCTTCAGGTTAGTGTTAATAATTTCCGTGATATTCAAGATTGAAAATTGGGAAAACAGTAAAGTTGTCAGAATCACCAAATTTTGCAATCGATATCACCTCAAATACTTTCAAATTAAAACCTAAATCGTAATTTTCAATCAGACGTCTGTGGTTTTTGTAATTATAGAAATGCTTAACTGTAAATGATGTCACTTTTGCAAAAGCTACTAATAATATCTAAGGGCCTAAACGTCATTAAACACTTAGTTTTAGTGGAATTACAGGAACCACAGACGTCTGATTGAAAATTAGAATAATGTAAATTGATGCTATCAGTGTCTCTGATACACATAAAAAATTTAGAAAACCTTTTTACAATCTCTTTAACAAGAACCAGAGACGTCTGATTGAAAATTAGAATGATGTAAATTGATGCTATCAGTGTCCCTGATACACTGAAAAAATATAGAAAAACTCTTTACAATCCCTATAAATGCAAGTTTTTTTTTACATACTAGGAAGAAGATCGATAAGTTTTAACAGTTTATCAGAAGTTCGACAATTACCAGGTGAAGTAACTTTATCAGGAATCATTTTAACCCCACCAGGTTTCCATACCCTGCCCCTTTCATCATTATTCCAGTCAACCCAGCTGTAAATGGGTACAGATAATCATTACCAAGAGGTTTGGCCAAAGACCAGCTGGTAGAAAGGATCCTTGTGAACCTAAGTTGTTAACCTTGTAAAATCAATACCAAGAGGTTTGATCAAGGACCAGCTGGTAGAAAGGATCCTTGTGAACCTAAGTTGTTATCCTTGTAAAATCGATGTCATGAGGTTTGACCAAGGATCAGCTGGTAGAAAGGATCCTTGTGAACCTAAGTTGTTATCCTTCTAAAATCAATACCAAGAGGTTTGACCAAGGACCAGCTGGTAGAAAGGATCCTTGTGAATTTACGTTGTTATCCCTGTAAAAAATAGTTGTTTCTTTCTTATTAATACTAATTGTTATTTAATTGTTGTAGATACTCATGCGGAAGATGCTGTTTTATCACGTCTATCGTATTCAGCGAGTTTAAAAGCGGAAGAAGATAGGTTGAAAGCTTTAAGTAAATTATCAGTCAAACAAGTCGCCAAATTAGGTTTTTTGTTTTCAGTTCTAGTAAGTATATTTCTGATTTTTTCAAATTTTGGGGATGAATTCAAGTTTATTATTATTTTAAAGTGAATTGAAATATCAGCTTCAAAAAAGTTTGATGACGTCATTAATCGCTAAATATGTTTTATCACATAAAGACTTTGCAATCAGTGACGTCATAAAACGCTGAGTTTTAGTGGAATTGCAGGAACCACGGACATCTGATTGAAAATTAGAGAGTGCTATATATAGACAAACATATTAAAGTATTTTCAAGGTTATTTTCTGTTTTTTTCAGTGGTTTTTTGCCAATTTTTCGTACCAACAAGCTTTATTAGATACGGAGGCGGCCATTGTTAATGTTTTATCGTCAACATCTGGTTTATTTACCCTAGTCTGTTCTGCCGTGTATCCTAGTTCTAGTCTCGATAGATTTTCTTTATCGAAATTAGTAGCAGTATTTATCAGGTAAAAATTTTATATAAATATTAAAACAGAACCTGAAACATGTTGTTACTCAGAGTTTCACGTTGTGCGATCTTCAGACAACTAAAACAGAACCTGAAAAATGTTGTTACTCAGAGTTTCACACTGTGAGATCTTCAGACAACTAAAACAGAACCTGAAACATGTTGTTACTCAGAGTTTCACGCTATGCAATCTTCACCCTGCTAAAACAAAACCTGAAACATGTTGTTGATGCTGCTGTCCTGGCAAAATTTCCCTCATTGTACACTGCATGGCATTGCCTGTCTTCATTAGCCCAATTAGATACAGAACCAGAGGACATAAAACTCCATTCATTTCATTTGTAGCTGTCCTCACAAAATTCCCCTTATTGCACACTGCATGGCGTTGCCTGTCTTCATTAGCCCACATGGTGCAGAACAGAAGGATGTAAAACTCCATTCATTTCATTTCATTTGTAACAGTAATTGGTGTTAACGCCGTCTTGGCAAAATTTCCCTCATTGTACACTGCATGGCTATTTCATTTCTCACAGTGTCGGTGGTGC
Source organism: Lottia gigantea (assembly GCF_000327385.1). Classification (NCBI taxonomy): domain Eukaryota; kingdom Metazoa; phylum Mollusca; class Gastropoda; family Lottiidae; genus Lottia; species Lottia gigantea. Next base: position 111,849 of record NW_008711088.1, on the reverse strand, counting down.
CACTATCCTGGCAAAATTTGCCTTATTGTACACTGCATGGCTATTTCATTTCTCACAGTGTCGGTGGTGCCACTATCCTGGCAAAATTTGCCTTATTGTACACTGCATGGCTATTTCATTTCTTACAGTATTGGTGTTGCCCCATTCCTGACAAAATTTCTCTCATTGTACACTGCATGGCTATTTCATTTCTTACAGTATTGGTGTTGCCCCATTCCTGACAAAATTTCTCTCATTGTACACTGCATGGCTATTTCATTTCTTACAGTATTGGTGTTGCCCCATTCCTGACAAAATTTCCCTCATTGTACACTGCATGGCTATTTTATTTCTTACAGTGTTGGTGGTGCCGCTGTCCTTACAAAATTTCCCTCATTGTACACTGCATGGCTATTTCATTTCTTACAGTATTGGTGGTACCACTATCCTGACAAAATTTCCCTCATTGCACACTGCAAGGCTATTTCATTTCTTACAGTATTGGTGGTGTAGTGATTGTTAGTATCTCTGATAAAAGTTTTGAAGATAATATTCCAGTCGGGGCGTTATGGGCGTTATTAAGTTCGATATTATACGCCCTATATCTGGTCTCGCTACGAAGAAAAGTGGATCACGAGGACAAACTAGATATACCCATGTTTTTTGGTGAGTAAGAAAAAAAAACTTGTAAATAATATTTTCATCTGTTACCTCCCCTTTAATGTTCGTCAATTGACCTTTTGACCTAACTCAATGACGTCTGGTGTCATCAATTGTCAAGGTATCTTTACAAAAATGAAATGAAATGAATGGAGTTTTACATCCTACTTTTCTGCACCTAATTGGGCTAATGAAGACGGCAATGCCATGCAGTTTGCAGTGAGGGAAATTTTGCCAGGAAATCGGCATTAGGCTGCTCTTTTTCGATTTCCAACTGTTGAGGGATGTTTAACATGTGCAGCCTGTAGCACATGGAACCTCGGTTTAATAGGTACTATGGGTTTGAATCCTCATCAGAGTCAGAAAAAAAAGATTCTGATGCCACGGTGTGTGCTTTTGGGTGTCATCGTTGCAGCCCTACAAGACAACTATCAAAAATATTAGAATGAAAAACTTTTTTAATTATTGATAAAATTTTTGATTTCAGGATAATTAAAAATTCTGATGCAACAGCCAGTGCTTTCGAGAGTTGCTCAAGGATAAATTCTGAACATTTTTTTTTTATTTCAGGTTTTGTTGGAATAATTTGCAGTGTAATAATATGGCCAGGGTTTCTGATTCTTCACTATTCTAAAACGGAGATATTTATATGGCCAACACGGTCTCAGTGGTTGTATATTACAGTCAACGGATTAATAGGCACCGTTTTCTCAGAGTTCTTATGGCTGTGGTATGTTTCTTATTTTTTTGCCGCTTATAACAAGTGTCTTGTGACGTCATTATCGCAAAAGCTGCTAATCAAAGGGCGCTATGACGTCACTATTGCATAGGAATTGCAGAAACCACAGACATCTGATTGAAAATTAGAATGATGTAAATTGAAGCTATCAGTGTCCCTGATACACCTAAAAATTTAGAAAACTTTTACAATTTTTTTTGTGTTCTACAATCTGTGCACGTTAAAGATCCTCGACAGTTGGAAATGGAAAAAGAGCAGGGATAATCCTGCTGTACTGGCAAAATGTCTCTCATTGTACACTGCATGGTCTTACCTGTCTTCATTAGCCTGTAAGGTGCAGAAAAGTAGGATGTATTACTCCATTCATTTCATTTGTTTTAAAAGTTTCTTCTAACAATGTCTGGATATTTTTTTTTTTCAAGGGGATGTTTTTTGACGTCATCGTTAATTGGTACGTTAGCTCTGGGATTAACGATACCCCTCACGATGATAGCTGATGCTATAATGAAAGAGGTAAGTTAAGATTTTTTTTGTGGCAGGGGAATAGCTCAGTCCGTAGCTAGGCGTTTAGGTGCCGTGGGTTCAAAAGAAATATTCTGATGCCTGTGTCTGTGCTTACGAGAGTAGGTCCTAATATGTATCCTAATATGCCAGGCTATATGAATATCTCCTTGAAGAGGTTAACAACTTTCAAACTGTGTAACGTCAATACTGTCTTTTTGTGGCAGTGGAATAGCTCAGTCGGTAGCAAGTTGGATTGTTGTCTGCTAGGCGATTGAGTGTTATGGGTTCGAATCTTCCTTATGGTATGAAAAATTCTGATACCTGCACATGCACAGGCAAGGTTAACAACTTTGAAACTGTCTTTTTGTGACAGTCTGTAGTGAGTTAGATTGTCGTCTGCTAGGCGATTAGGTTCCATGGGTTCAAATCTTCCTCAAGGTAAGAAAAATTCTGATGCCTGTGCCAGTGCTTCTGAGAGTCGGCCGTTTGTCGGCTTTCACCCCTTTATACCTAAGGTAGAATTCCTTTGATAAAATGTTAAATATTTTTTCCAGGTTCACTATTCCTGGATTTTTTACGCAGGAACTGTTCCAATTTTCTTGTCGTTTTTTGCCATCAGTTTTTTAACTCATTATGAAAATTGGGATCCTGTATTGATTGGTTTAAAGAAATTATTACATTGTGTTTGTAAGAAAAGATCAAAAATAAGGTAAGCTCACAGTTTTACATTTTTTCAAGTTTCTTTAAAATTACTTTTGTTAACCAATCATACTTTAGTGTCAGAAACAGGAATTTTTTAGCTAAACTAATCAGTAATAGTGTTCATAGTTCACTGTCGAAATATGAGATATTTACATTTTTTCAAGTTTCTTTAAAACTACTTTTTGTTGACCAATCATACTTTAGTCTCAAAAACTGGAATTTTTTTAGCTAAGCCAATCAGTAATAGTGTTCACAGCTCACTGTCAAAATTTGAGCCTTCAAATCCATGTGTGTCCAGAATTATCCACGTTTTAAAGTTAAAATGACGACTTGTCTTTTCTTGAGACACTGTGATATATAGAAAAGACAGATATAGAAATAAGAAAAGAAATTCCTAGTTTGAGATATTTTTAAAGGAATTATGTGATTTTGGTACATTTCTAATATTTCTGAAGACTATTTACATATATTCAAGACTCAAATCAACCCCTCAAAAATGGCACACCTGTCCCTTTAATGTCGATGTTCCTAAAATCAGTCATTTCGCTTCAAGCTCATGAAGAGTACGCATAATTATAATTTTTGCAGTTCGGACATGTTTAATCTTCAAAATGTATTTTTTCTAAATTTGAATTGTTTTTTCAGGTTAAGAGAGCTAGATAGAGAACAGACTGAAAGTTTAATAGTTGCTTCTGGTGCTAGCAGTTCCTGAAAGTCTGGTGCCAGCAGTTCCTGAAAGTCTTGAGAGTATGCACCTCAATATTTTACTTTATAGAAGTATTCTGCTCATTGTAAAGAACCTCAAACATCGGAAAAAGATGTCAAAGAACTTGTGAATCATGATTCAAAATATAAACACGAGAAGTTGTATTTTCAATTGTTAAAGGGACAGATGCGCCATTCTTTTTGACCAATCATACCTTAGTCTCAGAGAAGGGAATTTTTAGCTTAGCCAATCAGTAATAGTGTTCACAGCTCATCGTCGAAATTTGAACCTTCAAATCCATGTGTGTTCAGAATTATCTACGTTTGAAAGTTAAAATGACGACTCGTCTTTTCTTGAGACTCTGCGATATATAGAAAAGACATCTGTAGAAATAGTGAGTAAAATTCTTCAGAAGTACTAGAAATGTATGAAAATCGCATGATTCCTTTAAAAATATCTCAAGCTAGGAAAAAATAAGGTGCATATGTCCCTTTAATAGTTTAGAATATTTTTTTTTAAGACAAGTATAGCCTTCCTGTATCTCCACTGTCAACAAACTACCTTAAAACAAACTCTAGACTGTAGGGCTGCAACAATTCACCGATGAACCGCGATTCTTTCTTTCTTATCGATGGATTGCGTTGGATAAAAATAATCTTGATATATCGGCACGATAGACCCCTTTAATAACAAATGACACAGAATTCTTGTGTGTATAAGAAATTGTGTCATGTTTTCATTTTCCAAGTTTGATTTTCACATCAAAATTTACAAAAAAATTATTCCTTACTTTTAAATGTTCTCAAGTGCTTAATAGTGACAAACTTGTAATTTTACAAATTTACATTTTTTCTCTTTCCGTCTTTAAAGATGGGTTCCCTTATTTTTATTTATAAAATGAAAATGCTAATACTTCTATGAATAGAAAGTAGAGGTGTTCTAATGACTTGGAAAAATACCACTTTGTCTCACATGTCCATAATTAATTCATAATTAGCTAAATTAGAAGAGAATTACCAGGAGAATTCCAATGAGTGACCGATCAAGAAAGGTCAAAAAGTCTTTTTTTGTTTATCCAGACTGTACATACATGGACATTTATGATTGGTTAAAACTCTTAATTATATGCAATATTAAGAATACATGATAATTCATTAGAAACACCAATTAATCAAATAGTTTGCTTAATTTGACGCTAAAAAATAAATGAATCTTGATAATTATCACAATAAATCATATCATTGGATGAGTATCGTATAGTATATCGAAATCGCAACTTCAAGAATCGTTGCTACCCGACTAGACTGGAAACCAACTTTCTATTTTTGGTCTAGGATATCTTACCTGTCTTTCTATTTTTGGTCTAGGATATCTTACCTGTCTTTCTATTTTCTGATTATTTTTTCTGAACTCCCTGTTTTATATGATCTCAGTTTTTTTCTATCTTTAAATTTTGTGTAAGTTATTTTTGTGTTAAAGGGATTGTAGAGAAAATGAAATGAATGGAGTTTTACGTCCTACTTTTCTACACCTTGTGGGTTAATGAATATGGGCAATGCCATGCAGGGTGCAATGAGGGAAATTTTGCCAGGAAAGCGGAATTAGCCTGCTCTTTTTCGATTTCCATCTGACAAGGGATCTTTAACATGTACAGCCTGTAGCACACAGGGCCTCGGTTTATTGTCCCATCTGAACGACTAGACGCTCTTTTCATGTCAGCCTCTCTTACCTACATCACTGACAGGGGAAACTGGGTTGAAAAATCTGAAGGTATTATCTCGACCTATGTTAGTTGTTTGAAGATCGCACAGTGTTAATCTTTAAGGAACAACATGTTTCAGGTTCTGTTTTAGTTGTCTGAAGATCGCACAGTGTTAATCTTTAAGGAACAACATGTTTCAGGTTCTGTTTTAGTTGTCTGAAGATCACACAGTGTTAATCTTTAAGGAACAACATGTTTCAGGTTCTGTTTTAGTTGTCTGAAGATCACACTGTGTTAATCTTTAAGGAACAACATGTTTCAGGTTCTGTTTTAGTTGTCTGAAGATCACACTGTGTTAATCTTTAAGGAACAACATGTTTCAGGTTCTGTATTATTATTATTTGGAGGTTTCCTGTTTACTATAATAGTAACTATAATCTGTATGTATATAGATGTATTTAGTATTTATTCACGTGCAATATTTGATATTTGTTCAAGTTGATAATTTGCGATAGTTGTATATCGCCAAGTTCTACTCTCTGTCTATAATAAGCTTAGATTCAATTTTTATACGCCCACATCTCTCTATGTGGACGTATATTGTCGGCACCCCTGTCCGTCCGTCGGTCAACATTTGCTTGTAAACGCGCTAAAAACTCTAGATTTTTTGATGGAATCAAATGAATTTCGGTATGTGTAGACATATTCATAAAACAAAGATCTAGTTCGAATTTGAGCTATTTTCGACCATTAGAAGCAGAGTTATTGCCCTTGCCTCAAAATCTTGAATATTTACCATCCGCATGCCGTGGTGGGCGTATATGGCTGTGGTCCACTATCTTTTTCTCTCTCATTTCAAATATTCAAATTAATATGTTCAACTGTATGCCATTTGTTTTAGAATGTCTTGAGATCTATAGAAATATAAGGTTTGGTAATTTTACAGTTGATTGTAAAGGGATTTCTTAAATCAGGAATTGTATGGAAGTTTTCTTAATTTTTTATGTGTATCAGGAACACTGATAGCATCAATTTACATCATTCTAATTTTCAATCAGACGTCTGTGATTCCTGCAATTCCACTAAAACTAAGTGTTTGGTGACGTCATTAAATGCTTAGTTTTAGTGGAATTGCAGGAACCACAGATGTCTGATGGGAAATTAGAATGATGTAAATTGATGTTATCAGTGTCCCGGATACAATCACTTTAAATTGTTACAAAAATGATTTTGTAAAATTTGATTCTGTAAACATTGTAGACAGAGAGTAGTTATACTGTATATTTACATTGGTGGCACCAGCATGTACCCCCTCCCTCCTAAAAAAAAAAATGGTTTTCATCCCCAATTGTACCCTGCATTCTGAATTCAGCCTTGACAGTTGCTCCCCTATTTGGTCCCTTCCCCCCATTGAGTAGGTCTCTCCTATTTGTCCCCCTATTAAGTCAGTCTGCCCCCTATTTGTACCCCCATGGAGTTAATCTACCCTATTTGTCGCCCCATTGAGTCAGTCTCTCCCCTATTTGTCCCCCTATTGAGTCAGTCTGTCCCTATATGTCCTCCCATGTAGTCAGTCTGCCCTCTATGTGTACCCCCAGTCCTCGAGGGAAGCTGGTGCCGTCAATGTATATAAGAAAGTGTGGGAATGACATCCATTAATAGAAATATCTGTGATTTTTGTGTGACTAATGAATTGTAATTAATATTTTTCAAGATTATGAAATAAATGACTTGCTATTATGAGATGAATATTAATGAAATTTGCTTTTTTTTATATAATATATACCCACATGGAAGAAGAATTTGTTTTTGATTGAAGTCAGTGGCTGAATTGCCATAGGGACTGGTTGAACCAAGTCTACGGGCCCTTAGGGGGTCACATCCCATTATCATTAGCTCTAGCTACTGAAAATCTATTAATCTCTCATTAACCAATACTTAAATTGACTTTGCAGAGGAGTCTCAGAAAGCAGGAGAGCATAATGTAAAATAAAGCCCTAGGGGAGGGGCCCCAACCCATTGAAGTTCACGGACCCCCACTCATCTAGTTGAGCCACTGATCTGTTTGGAGTAGCTTCTATTAACACATCCACACTTAAATGGATTGTCTTGCAAGCAGGTGAAAAAAAATTTGCCTAGCAAAGCAAGGCGAGGCATATAAGGCACATAACTCCAAATAGAAGCCTTGTTTTTGGATAAAGTATAAGCTTACAGCCAGTAGGCAGAGTAGTGTTTCCATGTATCAATGGGGGAGGGGGCCCAAAATAAGGCACCGTTGTTTCGTCCCTCTCTCCTTTCCGTAGAGCTACATATTTGAAGTAGTGCCAAAAAGTGTAGCCTGTTGAGTGAACTATTTTACCAATCAAGGGCTATAACTACAAAAACTGCCAATTGAAAAATCGAGAACTAGACTACGGACCAATATTAAACACTACTCGGACAAATGAGACGCATGGGAATTGAATTTTGTTTTTTCGCGTAGGCCCCATGTGTAGCGTTCTAATAGTAGAAAAACTTACCAAAAACTTGGGCTGAATCCACAAGTCCGGACATGACTATCGATGCCTATTCTAGTCCTTTATAGTCAGTTCTTTTCACAAATTACAGAAAAACATTTTTCAAAGACAAACTTTGTTCGAATTCTGGCTTTTACATTCCTTTCTTATCACAATTTAAAGCAAAACAGAAATATTTCACAAAGTCAAAAGTTAGTTGGACGCCATTTTGAAATCTGCTTCACGTTTGCACGTGCTGATGATTCTGGAAGTATGTCACGTGATCACCTACTTGCCATTCGGCAACTCTCGGTAATTTCCGTAAGCTGCATTAAAGGGATTGTGAAAAGATTTTATAATTTTTTATGTGTATCAGGGACACTGATAGCATCAATTTACACCATTCTAATTTTCAATCAGACGTCTGTGGTTCTTGTTAAAGAGATTGTAAAGAGGTTTTCTAAATATTTTATGTATATCAGGGACACTGATAGCATCAATTTACACCATTCTAATTTTCAATCAGACGTCTGTGATTCTTGTTAAAGAGATTGTAAAGAGGTTTTCTAAATATTTTATGTATATCAGGGACACTGATATCATCAATTTACACCATTCTAATTTTCAATCAGACGTCTGTGG
>NW_008711088.1:102431-103100 GCF_000327385.1 Lottia gigantea | reverse complement strand
GCAATCCTCTAGATCTTAAAGATGTCTGACGATATGGCTGATGAGGAGGGACAATGCCATGCAGTGTACAATGAGGGAATTTTTGCCAGTACAGCAAAGAGAGGGACTGAGAGAAATATATCTTACGAGGTTTGGAAACTGGCACGCCTTTGTGTATTTAAAAATATTTAAAGGAACAGCTTCACCATCCGTTTTACCAATCATACTTTTAGTCTCAGAAACGGGATTTTTTTTTAGCTAAGCTAATCAGTAATAGTATTCACAGCTCACTGTCGAAATTTGAGCCTTCAAATCCATGTGTGTCTAGAATTATCTACGTTTGAAAGTTAAAATGACGACTCGTCTTTTCTTGAGACTCTGTGATATATAGAAAAGACATCTATAGAAATAGGAAAAGAAATTCCTAGTTTAAGATATTTTTAAAGGAATTATGTGATTTTCGTACATTTCTAGTATTTCTGAAGACTATTTACATATATTCAAGACTCAAATGAACCAAGCCAAGGACCATGTATAGTGTATCGTTGTATTTTTGAAGGAATTATGTGATTTTCGTACATTTCTAGTATTTCTGAAGACTGCCCCCTTCAAAAAATTAAAAAAACACACATTTCAAATGAATATAATTACATACTTAATCTACTGTTGACGATAAAAATAAAGATATTA
>NW_008711088.1:92057-101174 GCF_000327385.1 Lottia gigantea | reverse complement strand
AATCAAATCTCTGCATTCACAAACTTCTTTGATAGAAGAAACGTGGCTTTAATGCCCTTTTTCAGATCCATTTATAAAAAAGTATATAATTGAAACAATATGAATATTTGACTAGACAAATTCGGCTAAAAACCTTAAAGACTTCGGAGGGAATAACACATTAAATCATCTTCACAATGTCAAGCTATTACAAACTAGGTCTTATACCTTGACTGTAATAGCCACCATTCTTGTATCTTCACAATGTCAAGCTATTACAAACTTCATCTTCACAATGTCAAGCTATTACTAACTTCATCTTCATAATGTCAGGCTATTACACACTTCATCTTCACAATGTCAAGCTATTACAAACTTCATCTTCACAATGTCAAGCTATTACAAACTTCATCTTCACAATGTCAAGCTATTACAAACTTCATCTTCACAATGTCAAGCTATTACAAACTTCAACTTCACAATGTCAAGCTATTACAAACTTCATCTTCACAATGTCAAGCTATAACAAACTTCATCTTTACAATGTCAAGCTATTACAAACTTCATCTTCACAATGTCAAGCTATTACCAACTTCATCTTCACAATGTCGAGCTATTACTAACTTCATCTTCACAATGTCAGGCTATTACAAACTTCATTTTCACAATGTCAAGCTATTACAAACTTCATTTTCACAATGTCAAGTGATTATAAACTTCATCTTATACCTTGACTACAATAGTCACCGTTCTTGTATCACATCTTCACAATGTCAAGCTATTATGAACTTGGTCTTGTACCTTGACTACAATAGTCACCTTTCTTGTAAGACATACAAAAGCCAGAAAACTCTTTACAATCCCTTGAAATATATATAATGATGAATGAATATAAGGCAAGACTTTATAATGACTGTATATACAATATACAAAAAGTAAATTATACAAAAATACAGAATTTATGTATTAAAGAGATTGTAAAGAGGTTTTTTGAAACTGATAACATCAATTTACATCATTCTAATTTTCAATCAGACGTCTGTGGTTCCTGCAATTCGACTTAAACTGACGTCACTAATCGCGAAAGCTAATAACATTCAAAGACCTTGCACTTAGTTTTAGTGGAATTGCAGGAACCACAGACATCTGATTGAAAATTAGAATGATGTAAATTGATGCTTTCAGTGTCCCTGATACACATAAAAAATTTAGAAAATCTCTTTACAATCCCTTGAAATGTAATGTTATATGATATCAGTAAAGGTGCGGGCACACGAGCGGTCTTTGTCAGAGATTTTTGTCGTCGACTCGAATCTTGAGTAAAATTTCACGTGTGCCTGCACAAGATTAACGTGTGACCGACAGGATTTATAATATTAAACAAATTTGATAATTGTCTCTGATAGTTTTATCATCTGTAAGACAAACCGTCATCATCCAATCAGATTCATTTTCCTTTCAATTACATGATCTTCACATGATTATCAACAAGGTGGAAAACGACCCACTAGAGATTTTTGTTTCCTAGTGTGCCTGTGCCAGTTGTTGAAACTCTTGACAAGAGTCTAATTGGCAACAAAAATCTCAGACCAAGACAGCTCGTGTGACCGCACCTTAAGGCTGGCGTCCATTTCTCCAAAAAATTGAGGACATGTGGTAAGAAAAGGCAAGATAGTAAAATGATATGTGGGCGAAATATTTTGAAAACGTCAAGTTTTTGTTTTTACTATGTTTCAGCTTTTTTGTAAAAAGTTTTCATTATCAAAAACGTCATAAATTATACCTGAAAATATTTCATAAATATAATTAAGAGTTTTAACCAATCATAAATGTCCATGTATGTACAGTCTGGATAAACAAAAAAAAAGACTTTTTGACCTTTCTTGATCGGTCACTCATTGGAATTCTGCTGGTAATTCTCTTCTAATTTAGCTAATTATGAATTAATTATGGACATGTGAGACATACTGGTATTTTTCCAAGTCATTAGAACACCTCTACTTTCTATTCATATAAGTATTAGCATTTTCATTTTATAAATAAAAATAAGGGAACCCATCTTTAAGACGGTTTGCCGATTAAAAAGTTTGTTATCATACGCCAACGCCACCTGGACACAAAATCTGTACCCCAGCACCAATTCACTCCTGATGACGGAACCGAGTCTCTGTTAGGGTGGGGAGAGATCCATTGCTGTAGATACGGTGATGATTTTAAGATGGCTTGCTGATTAAGAAGTATGTTATCATACGCCAACGCCACCTGGATACAAAATCTGAACCCCAGGACCAATTCACTCCTGATGATGGAACCGAGTCTCTGTTAGGGTGGGGAGAGATCCATTGCTGTAGATGTGGTGATGATTTTAAGATGGCTTGCTGATTAAGAAGTACGTTATCATACGCCAACGCCACCTGGATACAAAATCTGAACCCCAGGACCAATTCACTCCTGATGATGGAACCGAGTCTCTGTTAGGGTGGGGAGAGATCCATTGCTGTAGATACGGTGATGATTTTAAGATGGCTTGCTGATTAAGAAGTACGTTATCATACGCCAACGCCACCTGGATACAAAATCTGAACCCCAGGACCAATTCACTCCTGATGATGGAACCGAGTCTCTGTTAGGGTGGGGAGAGATCCATTGCTGTAGATGTGGTGATGATTTTAAGATGGCTTGCTGATTAAGAAGTACGTTATCATACGCCAACGCCACCTGGATACAAAATCTGAACCCCAGGACCAATTCACTCCTGATGATGGAACCGAGTCTCTGTTAGGGTGGGGAGAGATCCATTGCTGTAGACGTAAAGATGATTTTAAGATGGTTTGCTGATTAAGAAGTACGTTATCATATCTCCTTTGCCCTTAACCTGAACTTTCCCGCGACATTCCAACATATAGCCTCGATTTGATAAAATATTATACATCTCTTGGGTAACCTGGAAAAAAACCCAAAACAAAATGAACTTCTAGGCGTTGGAATTTTACATTAAAAAGGGCTCTACATGGCAACAAAAATTTCTTAGATATTTGAAAATGAAATGAATGGAGTTTTACATCCTACTTTTCTGCACCTAATGGTGCTAATGCAGTGTGCAATGAGGGAAATTTTGCCAGGACAGTGGAATTAGCCTTTTCTTTTTGATTTCCAACTGTTGAGGGATCTTTAACGTGCACAGCCTGTAGCACAAGGGGCCTCGGTTTATTGTCCCACCGTGCTACCAAATAGGCGGAAACTTATTTGAAAAATCAGAAGGTATTATCTTGAACTATGCCGGGATTGAGCCCTGGACCTTCAGGTTAGCAAGCAAGCATCTAACTCACTGACAGGGGGAAACTGGGTTGAAAAATCTGAAGGTATTATCTCAACCTATGCCGGGATTGAGCCCTGGACCTTCAGTTTAGTGAGCAAGCATCTAACTCACTGACAGGGGGAAACAGGGTTGAAAAATCTGAAGGTATTATCTTGACCTATGCTGGGATTGAACCCTGGACCTTCAGTTTAGTGAGCAAGTGTCTAACTCACTGACAGGGGGAAACTGGGTTTAAAAATCTGAAGGTATTATCTTAAACTATGCTGAGATTGAACCCTGGACCTTCTGGTTAGCGAGCAAGTGTCTAACTCACTGACAGGGGGAAACTGGGTTGAAAAATCTGAAGGTATTATCTCGACCTATGGATTGAACCCTGGACCTTCAGGTTAGCGAGCAAGTGTCTAACTCACTGAGCCACCGTGGCTCCCCTTGAATGTTAAAAAGCGTTGCGTACTATATTGGAAATTATACAATATATCAAGAAGCTATCAAACCTGTATTTTATTAGGGATGCCAGTACCATCCATTCTACTAGCTACGTTAACTGTATTACCCCAAATATCATAATGAGGTTTTCTAGCACCAATCACTCCAGCTACTACAGGGCCTACATTTATACCTGAAATAAAAATATACAACATTACCTATGTGAACTCTCTGAAGGGTGTGCCAAGGCTTAATAATCATTACTAGCTATGTGGACTCTCTGAAAGAAATGCTGAATTGACAAACATAGATATCAGATGGGTGAATTTTCTGAAAGTGATGCCAAGTTGACAAACCACAATACCAAATAAACAATATCAACTATGTGGACTCTCTGAAGGGTGTGCCAAGGCTTAATAAACATTATAAGCTATGTGGACTCTCTGAAAGGCGAGCTGAGTTGATAAACCTAAATACCATTAATAGCTATGTGGACTCTCTGAAGGGTGTGCCAAGGCCTAGTAAATATTATTAGCTATGTGGACTCTCTGAAAAGCGAGCTGAGTTTATCAACCTCAATAACAAATGTGGACTCTCTGAAAGGGATGCTGAGTTGACAAACCAAACTACCAAATAAACATTATTAGCTATGTGGACTCTCTGACATCTTGACATTGTGAGAATGTGATACAAGAAAGGTGGATATTACAGTCAAGGTATAAGACAACAGATAAAATGACTAAGTGTCTACGTACCAACTCTCATCTTGAAATTGTTAAAAGAATGTTCATTAACGTATTGTAGCTGTGCTTTTATAGCGAAAGCGTAGGATACCACTGCCTCAACGTGACTCAGATCTGAGTAGTTTGTTTGGGGCGTCAAACCAGAGCCTGCCATATACGTTTCACCAATAGTTTTGATCTTCTCTAAACATTTAAATCTTTCTTGTTCCAATATCTACAATAAATTGAGAAAAATTGAGGATGGGTTGTAGCCCATTCTGTTAGAGAGTTGGAATCTAAACATTTAAATCTTTCTTGTTCCAATATCTACAATAAATTGAGTCAAATTGAGGATGGGTTGTAGCCCATTCTGTTAGAGAGTTGGAATCTAAACATTTAAACCTTTCTTGTTCCAATATCTACAATAAATTGAGAAAAATTGAGGATGGGTTGTAGCCCATTCTGTTAGAGAGTTGGAATCTAAACATTCTTGTTCTAATATCTACAATAAATTGAGAAAAATTGAGGATGGGTTGTAGCCCATTCTGTTAGAGAGTTGGAATCTAAACATTTAAATCTTTCTTGTTCCAATATCTACAATAAATTGAGAAAAATTGAGGATGGGTTGTAGCCCATTCTGTTAGAGAGTTGGAATCTAAACATTTAAACCTTTCTTGTTCCAATATCTACAATAAATTGAGAAAAATTGAGGATGGGTTGTAGCCCATTCTGTTAGAGAGTTGGAATCTAAACATTTAGATCTTTCTTGTTCTAATATCTACAATAAATTGAGAAAAATTGAGGATGGGTTGTAGCCCATTCTGTTAGAGAGTTGGAATCTAAACATTTAAATCTTTCTTGTTCTAATATCTACAATAAATTGAGAAAAATTGAGGATGGGTTGTAGCCCATTCTGTTAGAGAGTTGGAATCTAAACATTTAAACCTTTCTTGTTCCAATATCTACAATAAATTGAGAAAAATTGAGGATGGGTTGTAGCCCATTCTGTTAGAGAGTTGGAATCTAAACATTCTTGTTCTAATATCTACAATAAATTGAGAAAAATTGAGGATGGGTTGTAGCCCATTCTGTTAGAGAGTTGGAATCTAAACATTTAAACCTTTCTTGTTCCAATATCTACAATAAATTGAGAAAAATTGAGGATGGGTTGTAGCCCATTCTGTTAGAGAGTTGGAATCTAAACATTCTTGTTCTAATATCTACAATAAATTGAGAAAAATTGAGGATGGGTTGTAGCCCATTCTGTTAGAGAGTTGGAATCTAAACATTTAAAAAGGTTAAAAAATAAATTGAGAATTTTTTTTTTTTTTGAGGAGAGGTTGTAGTCTAATCTGTTAGAGAGTTGGAATGTAAACATTTAAACTTTTCTTGTTCCAATATCTACAATGTATCAAAGAGTTTTTCTAGGAGAGGAAATGCCCCTCATTTTCGTCGGCAGTAACGACACGACCCTTTGCTGCTATGAAATTGGACCCAAAAACAAGATGCCGTGGTTTCCTTGGCCATTAGCACCATTTAACCCAGGAGACTAGTTCGATTCTGATGCCACAGCCAGTGGTTCTGAGAGTATTTTTTCTAGCAGACATAGAAATTTACTATTTACTAATACGCCTTACCTCGTCAAAATCTGCTATTATTTCGTTTAACAATCGTAGACACTCAACGCCCTCGTTATTCCCTTCTAACTCCATATAAAACTCAAAAAAATTGGTGATGCTAGCAAACATTACACAGGCATTTTCACAATCTTTATAGTATAGATCCTAAAATTAATGAAAATATTTCATATTTAAGGAGTGAATGTAGATTTTTTCGCGTTCATTGTTTTCAGTCACCAATCATTTCCACCTTGTCGATAATCACATGCAGATCATGCAATTGAAAAGAAAATGAATCTGATTGGATGATGATGGTTTGTCTTACAGACGATAAAAATATCGCGAGAAATATCAAACCTGTCTACAATGTGATAATCTTGTCGTGGAAGCACAGGCACGCGTAAGAATTTACTCAAGATTTGAGTTGGCTACAAAAATTGGTGACCAAGAATGTTCGTGTGCCCGCATGCTGAGAATTAAAAAAAAAAAAAAAATCTTTACGCTCTTACCTCATCTTTTTTGTTCTTTAAAAAATATTCAGCAACATTGAGCGGTAAAATATTGGCCACTAGTTTTAAATTATAGGCACGTAAACTCTCCATCTCATCTTTCTCTTCTGTGGCCTAAAATTACAAAAACAAAACATAGATTATTTTACAGCTGCTGGATCGACAGAAGTCTAATTAGAATTAGAACCCACAACCATCATTTGTTAAATGTCATCAAGCAAATTATATCTTGTAAATATTTCAAATGCTACTTTACAATCCCTTTAAAGGGACAGATGCGCCATTTTGGGGGTTGATTTGAGTCTTGAATATATGTAAATAGTCTCAGAAATTCTAGAAATGTATGAAAATCACATAATTCCTTTAAAAATATCTCAAACTAGGAATTTTACTCACTGTTTCTATAGATGTCTTTTCTATATATGGTAGTGTCTCAAGAAAAGACGAGTCGTCATTTTAACTTTCAAACGTAGATAATTCTAGACACACATGGATTTGAATGCTCAAATTTTGACAGTGAGCTGTGAACACTATTACTGATTAGCTTAGCTAAAAAATTCCTGCTTTTGAGAACATGCAAAAGTGGTAGAAACCCAACAACATTAGTAGATTACACATGTATGTTTCTAAGACTAATGTATGATTGGTCAAAAAGAATGGCGTATCTGTCCCTTTAATTTTAATAAATTGTAGACAAACCTGAATCTTCCAAAGAAAATCTAATCTAGTCGTGGACTCAACTTGTTGAGCATGTATAAACAGTACTATAGAAAAAACCAGTAATATTAAAATTGTTTCATATCTTAATGGAATTGACATCACCTCCGTCCTGCAAAAAATTGAAAATCATTTTTTTTACTATAATTAATAATTATTGTTGGCCTGGCACGATGTATCAGTGTATCGTGATACGACAGGCCACAATACATGTATCGTATCACAAGGTTGTGTGTCAATACTAAGGCAATAAACTGTTACCCTATGGCGCGTTTACACTGTACATTCAGGTCAACCGAATTGGGCCGAGCCCACCTCTTGTAAAGGGTCGCGGCACACTTAAAACTAGAACAGTGCCAAGCTCACTTTACCCGTTTACATTATGCAATTTTTTGCCAGGACAGGCTCGAACCAGGCCGAGGCCAGATGAATACTGACAATGTAAACGGAGCTAGTGAAACCTTCTAGATTGCGACAAAAATCAGCGTCTAAATAAGGACTAGTTCTATAACACAGTAGGTTAGAGTATTGATTCTTTGAATGACATCATCTGCTTGGTTACGTCACACACGACCAGTCTTGGTCAGAGATTTTTGTTGCCGATTAGAATCTTGAATAAATTTTGCCTGTTCCCATGCTTCCACGACAAGATTATCACGCCCCCGACAGGATTTATAATATCAAACATATTTTATCATCTGTAAGACAGACCGTCATCATCCAATCAGATTCATTTTCCTTTCAATTGCATGATCTTCACATGATTATCGACTGGAGATTTACTGTCTCCTCGTGTGCTAGCAGTCGGTCGGTGAAACCTTCTAGATTGTGACAAATATCAGAGACCAAGACCGTTCGTGTCCGCACCATATTGGCTAATGAACACAAGCAACACCATGCAGTGTACAATAAGGGAAATTTTGAGGTTAGCGTACTTACTGAGACTGTAGATGTAAGATTAAATCATGGTTATTAAACAGAGTAGAGTAGACGAGTTGGACTAGTAATAAATAGACAACTGTCAAACCTAACAGTAAAACCATTTTAACGATAGAACTTGCTTGAGAGAAGACGGCCGTACAAACTAACGACAGGCTCACACAGAACGTAAAATACTGAAATATATAAAACACATGGTTATGTAGTGTGCAATGAGGGAAACCCTAGTTTTGATCAGTTATTATAGTTTATTGTGGGTATGTTATGTGCTGAAGGGAAACTATGTAGAAGAGATTACTACTTGTTAACGGGTACAGTGGAGAAAATGTAACTTTGACATATAATCGATTATGAAATTTGATAATCGATAATCGAAATTATAAATTCCTAGCGACGATAATCAATTATTTCAATCATTTTACCCAGCCCTATATATGACCTTTTGGTCATAGGGTTAAAATTAGCATAAAACCAGTGATTAAAGGGTTAATTTTATGTTAAAGGGACAGATGTGCCATTTTGGAGGTTGATTTGAGTCTTGAATATATGTAAATAGTCTTCAGAAATAGAAATGTACAAAAATCACATAATTCCTTTAAAAATATCTCAAACTAGGAATTTTACTCACTATTTCTATAGATGTCTTTTCTATATATGGCAGTGTCTAAGACGAGTCATCATTTCAACTTTCAAACGTAGATAATTCTAGACACATGGATTTGAAAGCTCAAATTTTGACAGTGAGCTGTGAACAATATTACTGATTAAGTCAGCCAAAAAACTCTGAGACTAAGGTATGATTGGTGAAAAAAATGGCGCACCTGTCCCTTTAAGGAAATTATTTTACCTGAGGAAAAAGTGTGAAGTTTGTGTGTTATCACATAGAT
>NW_008711088.1:89909-92007 GCF_000327385.1 Lottia gigantea | reverse complement strand
CAGTAAAACCATTTTAACGATAGAACTTGCTTGAGAGAAGACGGCCGTACAAACTAACGACAGGCTTACACAGAACGTATAATACTGAAATATATAAAACACATGGTTATGTAGTGTGCAATGAGGGAAACCCTAGTTTTGATCAGTTATTATAGTTTATTGTGGGTATGTTATGTGTTGTAGAAGTATATTCTTGTTTTGATCAGTTATTATAGTTTATTGTGGGTATGTTATGTGCTGAAGGGAAACTATGTAGAAGAGATTACTACTTGTTAACGGGTACAATGGAGAAAATGTAACTTTGACATATAATCGATTATGAAATTTGATAATCGATAATCGAAATTATAAATTCCTAGCAACGATAATCGATTATTTCAATCATTTTACCCAGCCCTATATATGACCTTTTGGTCATAGGGTTAAAATTAGCATAAAACCAGTGATTAAAGGGTTAATTTTATGTTAAAGGGACAGATGTGCCATTTTGGAGTTGATTTGAGTCTTGAATATATGTAAATAGTCTTCAGAAATACTACAAATGTACGAAAATTGCATAATTCAAAAATATCTCAAACAAGGAATTTTACTCACTATTTCTATATATGGCAGTGTCTCAAGAAAAGACGAGTCATCATTTTAACTTTCAAACGTAGATAATTCTAGACACACATGGAATTGAAGGCTCAAATTTCGACAGTGAGCTGTGAACACTATTACTGATTAAGTCAGCCAAAAAAATTCCTGTTTCTGAGACTAAGGTACGATTGGTGAAAAACATGGCACACCTGTCCCTTTAAGAAAATTACTTTACCTGAGGAAAAAGTGTTGAAGTTTGCATGTTATCACATAGATTATAACCATCGTCAAGGCTTGATACAGTTTTTATAAGATATGTAAGATTATAAGGTGTAGTATCAGATAAATTATAATGGTTTCTAAAACAACTCCAAATATCAGTTATTTCTAACCTAAACTACAATAAACAAAATTAATATCAATTAAAGAAAATGTTTAATGCATCATTCCAATTTTTAGTCTTGTAAAAAGGTTTTCTTAATTTTGTATGTGTATCAGGGACACTGATAGCATCAATTTACATCATTCTAATTTTCAATCAGACGTCTGTGGTTCTTGTTAAAGAGATTGTAAAAAGGTTTTCTTAATTTTGTATGTGTATCAGGGACACTGATAGCATCAATTTACATCATTCTAATTTTCAATCAGATGTCTGTGGTTCTTGTTAAAGAGATTGTAAAAAGGTTTTCTTAATTTTGTATGTGTATCAGGGACACTGATAGCATCAATTTACATCATTCTAATTTTCAATCAGACGTCTGTGGTTCTTGTTAAAGAGATTGTAAAAAGGTTTTCTAAATTTTTTATGTGTATCAGGGACACTGATAGCATCAATTTACATCATTCCAATTTTCAATCAGACGTCTGTGATTCCTGCAATTCCACTAAAACTAAGCAATTATGTTAAAGGGATTGTAAAGAACCACAGATCAAACGAATTCTGCACCTATATTAGGCTTATAAAGACAGACAATGTCATGCAGTGTGCAATGAGGGAAATTTGCCAGGACAGTGACATTAGCCTGCCCTTCTTGATTTCCAACTGTCGGGGGATGTTTTATGTGTACAGCCTGTAGTAAACGGGGCCTCAGTTTATTATCCCATCTGAACAACTAGACATTTTTTCCATTACGTACATCACTAACAGGGGGAAACCAGGTTGAAAAATCATCTCAAATAAACAATGAGAAGAGAAGACTACTAATAATCTTACCAGTGAAGAGAAGGGAATAATGTAAACAATAAATACAACTATTATAGCTACAAGTTGACTCAACCATCGATTAGACGCGATTCTTCTAGACAAAACTTTTAAACCTTTCGGTGAACACTGAAAAATACAAAAATACAATCAAATTTAACCCTTTTAACACTGAAAAATACAATCAAATTTAACCCTTTTAACACTGAAAAATACAATCAGACACATTTTATTTGAAAAATCTTAAAGGGACAGGTAGGCCATATTTTCATCAATCGTACCTTAGTCTCATAAACGGGAGTTTTTTTTAGGTGAGAC
>NW_008711088.1:86372-89859 GCF_000327385.1 Lottia gigantea | reverse complement strand
AGATTGTAAAGAGGTTTTCTAAATTTTTTATGTGTATCAGGGACACTGATAGCATCAATTTACATCATTCTAATTTTCAATCAGACGTCTGTGGTTCTTGTTAAAGAGATTGTAAAGAGGTTTTCTATATTTTCTATGTGTATCAGAGACACTGATAGCATCAATTTACACCATTCTAATTTTCAATCAGATGTCTGTGATTCTTGTTAAAGAGATTGTAAAGAGGTTTTCTAAATTTTTTATGTGTATCAGGGACACCATTCTAATTTTCAATCAGACGTCTGTGATTCTTGTTAAAGAGATTGTAAAGAGGTTTTCTAAATTTTTTATGTGTATCAGGGACACTGATAGCATCAATTTACATCATTCTAATTTTCAATCAGACGTCTGTGGTTCTTGTTAAAGAGATTGTAAAGAGGTTTTCTATATTTTCTATGTGTATCAGAGACACTGATAGCATCAATTTACACCATTCTAATTTTCAATCAGATGTCTGTGATTCTTGTTAAAGAGATTGTAAAGAGGTTTTCTAAATTTTTTATGTGTATCAGGGACACTGATAGCATCAATTTACATCATTCTAATTTTCAATCAGACGTCTGTGATTCCTGCAATTCCACTAAAACTAAGCAATTATGTTAAAGGGATTGTAAAGAACCACAGATCAAACGAATTCTGCACCTATATTAGGCTAATGAAGACAGACAATGTCATGCAGTGTGCAATGAGGGAAATTTGCCAGGACAGTGACATTAGCCTGCCCTTCTTGATTTCCAACTGTCGGGGGATGTTTTATGTGTACAGCCTGTAGTAAACGGGGCCTCAGTTTATTATCCCATCTGAACAACTAGACATTTTTTCCATTACCTACATCACTAACAGGGGGAAACTGAGTTGAAAAATCATCTCAAACAAACAATGAAAAGAGAAGACTACTAATAATCTTACCAGTGAAGAGAAGGGAATAATGTAAACAATAAATACAACTATTATAGCTACAAGTTGACTCAACCATCGATTAGACGCGATTCTTCTAGACAAAACTTTTAAACCTTTCGGTGAACACTGAAAAATACAAAAATACAATCAAAATTTAACCCTTTTAACACTGAAAAATACAATCAGACACATTTTATTTGAAAAATCTTAAAGGGACAGGTAGGCCATATTTTCATCAATCATACCTTAGTCTCATAAACGGGAGTTTTTTTTAGCTGAGACCAACGTTTAATTCTTAATTTAATCTGTACCTACTTTGGCTAATGAATAAACAAGCCAAGTTCCAACGATCCGAACTGCCAACCGAAACATAATTGGGCTAATGAAATGAAATGGAGTTTTACATCCTACTCTCTGAACCTATTTGAGCTAATGAAGACAGGTTAATAAAGATAGTGGACCACAGCCATATACGTCCACCACGGCATGTGGTAAATATTCAAGAATTTTTGGCAAGGGCAATAACTCTGCTTCCAACGGTCGAAAATAGCTCAAATTCGAACTTGATCTTCGTTTTATGAATATGTATACACATATCGAATTTCATTTGATTCCATCAAAAAATCTAGTTTTTAGAGCGTTTACAAGCAAATGTTGACGGATGGACGGACAGGGGTCCCGACAATATAGAGACAGGTTAATAATAATAGTTAAACCTTACTGAGAATGATTCAGATAAAACAAACAGTAGTAAAAGTAGAATTATCACAGCACCAACAAGAAATAACCAAATACTCAAAATAGATCTGAAAATATAAATCAAAACAGTCATATATCATTACATTGTAGACCTACTACATTCCTTATCTCGGGCAAAGTGGGAACTTAGCTATATGAAAATATTAGAGGGGTTTTTTGCAAAATTTTCATTATTAAAATAGTCCTTCAAGATACGATTGGTCAAACTGATGACGAACTTGTCCCTTTAAGGTACATGAACGGTCTTGGTTGCTGATTTTTGTTGTCGACTAGGGTCTTGTCAAGAGTTTCAACGATTGACTGTGGGTACATGAGGAGACAAAAATCTCCAGTGGGTTGTTTTCCACTATGTTGATAATCACATGAAGATCATGTAATTGAAAGGAAAATGAATCTGATTGGATGATGATGGTCTGTCTTTCAGATGATAAAAATATCAGAGACAATTATCAAACTTGTTTAATATTATAAATCCTGTCGGTGACACGATAATCTTGTTGTGGAAGCACTGGCACATGGGAGATTTTACTCAAAACTCTAATCAGCGACAAAAATCTCCGACCATGACTGTGACTGCTCGTGTGTCCGCACCTTTAACTATATATTTAGCTTTAACTAATAAGCTATATTACTGTTAATCTATTAATGAATAACAACTAATTAATCAAAACAGGATTCAGGATGAACATTAATCAGATAAGAGGATTAAAATATTTGTAATTATCCATGTTCAATAATTAGCTATATAAATTAATATTAAAGGGATTGTAAAGAGGTTTTCTATACTTTTATGTGTATCAGAGACACTGATATCATCAATTTACATCATTCTAATTTTCAATCAGACGTCTGTGGTTCTTGTTAAAGAGATTGTAAAGAGGTTTTCTAAATTTTTTATGTGTATCAGGGACACTGATATCATCAATTTACATCATTCTAATTTTCAATCAGACGTCTGTGGTTCTTGTTAAAGAGATTGTAAAGAAGTTTTCTAAATTGTTTATGTGTATCAGAGACACTGATAGCATCAATTTACATCATTCTAATTTTCAATCAGACGTCTGTGGTTCTTGTTAAAGAGATTGTAAAGAGGTTTTCTAAATTTTTTATGTGTATCAGGGACACCATTCTAATTTTCAATCAGACGTCTGTGATTCTTGTTAAAGAGATTGTAAAGAGGTTTTCTAAATTTTTTATGTGTATCAGGGACACTGATAGCATCAATTTACATCATTCTAATTTTCAATCAGACGTCTGTGGTTCTTGTTAAAGAGATTGTAAAGAGGTTTTCTATATTTTCTATGTGTATCAGAGACACTGATAGCATCAATTTACACCATTCTAATTTTCAATCAGATGTCTGTGATTCTTGTTAAAGAGATTGTAAAGAGGTTTTCTAAATTTTTTATGTGTATCAGGGACACCATTCTAATTTTCAATCAGACGTCTGTGATTCTTGTTAAAGAGATTGTAAAGAGGTTTTCTAAATTTTTTATGTGTATCAGGGACACTGATAGCATCAATTTACATCATTCTAATTTTCAATCAGACGTCTGTGGTTCTTGTTAAAGAGATTGTAAAGAGGTTTTCTATATTTTCTATGTGTATCAGAGACACTGATAGCATCAATTTACACCATTCTAATTTTCAATCAGATGTCTGTGATTCTTGTTAAAGAGATTGTAAAGAGGTTTTCTAAATTTTTTATGTGTATCAGGGACACTGATAGCATCAATTTACATCATTCTAATTTTCAATCAGACGTCTGTGATTCCTGCAATTCCACTAA
>NW_008711088.1:81061-86322 GCF_000327385.1 Lottia gigantea | reverse complement strand
TGTTAGGGCTAATGAAGACGGACAAGGCCATGCAATGTGCAATGAGGGAATTTTTGCCAAAAAAGCAGCACCAACATGTTTCAGGTTCAAATGAAAGGAATGGAGTTTTACATCCTACTTTTCTGCACCATGTGGGCTAATGAAGACAGGCAACACCATGCAGTGTGCAATGAGGGAAATTTTTCAAAGTTGTAGGCGTCTGAGCTTTTCTGCACCTGATTGAGCTAATGAAGTGTGTAATAAGGGAAATTTTGCCAGGACATCAGCATTAGCCTGCTCTTTTTTTAGATTTCCAACTGTCGAGGGATCTTTAACGTACACAGTCTGTAGTACACAGGGCCTCGGTTTATTGTCCCATCTGAACAACTAGACACTTTTTCCATGTCAGCCTCTCTTACCTACATCACTGACAGGGGGAAACTGGGTTGAAAAATCTGAAGGTATTATCTTGATATATGCTGGGATTGAACCCTGTAGAACGCGGGGCCTCTGTTTATTGTCCCATCTGAACAACTAGACACTTTTTCAATGTCAGCCCCTCTTACCTACATCACTGACAGGGGGAAACTGGGTTGAAAAATCTGAAGGTATTACTTTGATATATGCTGGGATGGAACCCTGTAGAACACAGGGCCTCGGTTTATTGTCCCATCTGAACAACTAGACACTTTTTCAATGTCAGCCCCTCTTACCTACATCACTGACAGGGGGAAACTGGGTTGAAAAACTATATAAAATGCTGAAAGCTTTGTTCACAATTCAATAATGTTATAAAAAATACAAGCCCTACCTTATCTTCGAGTTCTTTTTTACGAAAGGAAAGAAAAAATCCTTTAACATGTTCGGAACGTAATCTTTCTATACTTCTAGCATCTATAGCACGGCCTAAATATTCATTAACTTCTGCTTCCGGATCTTTCTCTGTCTGATCTAGACCCAATCTACAATAACAATAGAGGATGAGAGAGGGTTGTAGCCTAGTTGGTTAGGGTGTTAGAATCTTTCCATGACATCATTTAATTTGCAATGACGAAGTTGCAAAGTCTGGTGTCTATTTATAATTCATCTTTCCTCATTATTTCAGTCAAACCAGTTGTAAATGGGGACAGATTACCAAGAAAAGATCAATTATGGGTAAAGCCATGCAGTGGACAATGAGGAAATCTTTCTCTAACTTACTCTTCAATCTCTAATCTAGCCAGCGCCAGGTCTAAAAGTTGTGTTTATATTTCTCACATTTATTAACCCTCTGCACACTAACCCGATCCTTTATCTCATATGGACTTATCTATCTCATATTAGCATCACAATTATTGTAAACATAACTTTAACCCTGTGACAGTGCCTTATATTGAATAGTTACTGGTTACACTTCAATCACCCTAATTTCTAACTTACTTATTGTGTATAGCAGCATTTGGATCCAAATTGTACCCCATCTTCTTCATTTCTTTACTAATGGCACCATTTAAATAATGTTTTTCAGCTGAGACAGAACTTCTGATATTAGTGGATTCTTCTATAGGGCTGCTCACTTTATGCTGAAAGAAATTTTAAATGTTATATCATGTAGGGGAAGACGGTCTTACTGCGTTGCTAAAGCGACGGAAAATTGGCTCAGAGTGTGTCAATTCCAGCCGAGACAGAAATTCTGATATTAGTGGATTCTTCTATAGGGCTGCTCACTAGAAATGTACGAAAATCACATAATTCCTTTAAAAATATCTCAAACTAGGAATTTTACTCACTATTTCTATAGATGTCTTTTCTATATATCACAGAGTATCTTAAATTGACGAGTTGCCATTTTAACTTTCAAACGTAGATAATTCTGAACACACATGGATTTGAAGGTTCAAATTTCAATGGTGAGCTGTAAACACTATTACTGATTATCTTAGCTAAAAAATTCCTGTTTCTGAGACTAAAGTTTGATTGGTTAAAAAACTGGCGCATCTGTCCCTTTAATTAAGATAAAAATCCAATTTCTTACTTTTTGTCTTGTTTTTTCATCTTTAATAAAATAAGTATGTATAGTTTGTTCTCTAAGATAGATATTTCTCTGTCCTCCATTTCCATCTTCTACATCATAATCTTCTTTTACAAATTCATACGTTTCTTTCGTAATATGAACACGTCTGTAATAATACGTCAAAATATATCAACATTGGTACAGCTTACTCTTTTCAAAACACCTGATGGTACTTCTCTTTTGAGGAGTCCACTACTATACAACTTTTACTCTAGACTTTGTCATACTTTGGATCTTATTTTGATTAATGGAATTGTCTTGCTTGTATAGGTGTCGTGTGCAAAGCAGACCATGTTTACACTTTTAGAAACACCTGATGGTACTTCTATTTTGAGGAGTCCACTACTATACAACTTTTACTCTGGATTTTGCCATACTTTGGACGAGATTTTGATTAACGGAATCTTGCTTGAACCTGTTTTTATTACTCTCGTCCAATGAAAAAATACGCCAGCGATTGCAGCCAATCGGAGCCCTTGACATAAAGCTGTTATGTTTACACTCATTCTATCATTCTATCAAGGACTCTGATTGGCTGTATTCACTAGTGTACAATCCAATCAAATTGCTGCATTTAATGATACAAGAAAGGTGACTATAACAGTCAAGGTATAAGACAAAGTTAGCAATAGCTTGGCATTGTGAAGATGAATTAGTTTGGAAAATCTCTTTACAATCCTTTAAAATCTTTAAAACTTACCCAGGTAACCCTCCAGCCTCCATTTTGTTGGCTAACGTGACGTCATTAGACCAGACGTCGAACTGCCATTTTCTCAATCCCAGAACCCCACTGTGAACTCGTCCAGAATGAATACCAACTCTCATATTTACATTGACACTAGTTACATCTCGGACCAACCTACAATATATCATAAAAATATCAAAACAGAACCTGAAACATGTTGTTTATTCAGAGTTTCATGCTATGCGACTAAAACAGAACCTGAAACATGTTGTTACTCAGAGTTTCAAACTGTGTGATCTTCAGACAACTAAAACAGAACCTGAAATATGTTGATGCATTTTTCTTAAGTCAAGGGCAATAACTCAAAAACTATTCATCGAAAAATCGTCAATTTCGAATTTGACCAAGATCTCATGAATATAATTGATCACATCAAATTTCATTAAAATCAGATAAAAACTGTAGTCTCTATAGTGTTCACAAAGAAATTCTGAGACGTTTTTCTTAAGTCAAGGGCAATAACTCCAAATATATTCATCGAAAAATCGTCAAATCAAACTTGTCCAAGATCTCATCAATATAAATGATCACACCAAATTTCATTAAAATCAGTTGAAAACTGTAGTTTCTATAGTGTTCACAAGCCAATTGTGGACCGACAGACAGGGGCGACGATAATATACGACCACATTATGATGTGGGCGTATAAAAACGTACAAAAATTAGGAAGTATTAAGAAAAAATTAACTTACGAGATAGCATCTATCATGTCGAGTCCCATCTCTATACAGCAGTGGGCGTGGTCTGGGCGCGGCTCCGGTAATCCACTAACACAATAATAACAATCACCTAAAATCTTGATACGTAAACAATGATTCTCCGACGCTAGCCGATCAAACCTTGCGAACAGTTCGTTCAACAGTTGAACCAGTTCCTGAGCCGTACATTGAGATGATAAAGACGTAAAACCACAAATATCAGCAAATAATATACTGAAAAATACAAAAGTGACAAAAAATAATTAAAAGGGAAATAAAATGAAATGAATGGAGTTTTACATCCTACTTTTCTGCACCATGTGGGCTAATGAAGACAGGCAATACAAAAGTGACAAAAAATAATCAAGAAAGCTTGCCAGGTAAGGTAACATACGCCCACTACCAGCTGTCAGAAATAATAGCAAAGTCTTTGGTGACTTAATAATGAGGCAAAACCTCAAAAACTGTTACATCAATTATCATCCAAATTCAAACATGAACAAGGGCATTAACTCTGAAACTGTTCATCTGATAAATACCAATTTAAACAAAAACAAAGTGACAAAAAGTAATTAAAAAGGGAGAAATATGCCATTTTGGGTGGTTGATTTGAGTCTTAAATATAAAAGATAAGTACCACTCAACTACCAATCAACAAGAAATACCATGATCAGAACGAGTTTGGAAGAATGAAGGAGACCGAGTAACTCACACCACACCATCCAGGGCCGAGTTTCACCGCCATGTCATTCGACCCGACCAGATCTAACGAAGAATCAACAACCAACAACACAGAATATATCCAATTTGAACCAATCCAACTACCAAGACTACCAACAACTACCTAGTCTGTATGGTGTTGTTGAAAAGTAGGACATATAACTGTAAGTGTTTAAATAACAAAGGGAATAAAATAGTGTTTATATCAGTCTCCATTGTACACTGTATGGTGTTGTTGAAAAGTAGGACATATAACTGTAAGTGTTTAAATAACGAAGGGAATAAAATAGTGTTTATATCAGTCTCCATTGTACACTGTATGGTGTTGTTGAAAAGTAGGACATATAACTGTAAGTGTTTAAATAACGAAGGGAATAAAATAGTGTTTATATCAGTCTCCATTGTACACTGTATGGTGTTGTTGAAAAGTAGGACATATAACTGTAAGTGTTTAAATAACGAAGGGAATAAAATAGTGTTTATATCAGTCTCCATTGTACACTGTATGGTGTTGTTGAAAAGTAGGACATATAACTGTAAGTGTTTAACTAACAAAGGGAATAAAATAGTGTTTATAACAGTCTCCATTGTACACTGTATGGTGTTGTTGAAAAGTAGGACATATAACTGTAAGTGTTTAAATAACAAAGGGAATAAAATAGTGTTTATAACAGTCTCCATTGTACACTGTATGGTGTTGTTGAAAAGTAGGACATATAACTGTAAGTGTTTAAATAACGAAGGGAATAAAATAGTGTTTATATCAGTCTCCATTGTACACTGTATGGTGTTGTTGAAAAGTAGGTCATATAACTGTAAGTGTTTAAATAACAAAGGGAATAAAATAGTGTTTATATCAGTCTCCATTGTACACTGTATGGTGTTGTTGAAAAGTAGGACATATAACTGTAAGTGTTTAACTAACAAAGGGAATAAAATAGTGTTTATATCAGTCTCCATTGTACACTGTATGGTGTTGCTGAGAAATAGTGTTTATAACAGCCTCGCCAAGTGTTATATCAGGTGTTGATTTAACATAATAAACAGCTATTATAAGATTGATACT
>NW_008711088.1:78952-80361 GCF_000327385.1 Lottia gigantea | reverse complement strand
ACTGTTTCCCCCATCCTCGAAAAACGTTGTATAAAATTTTAACCAGTGATTGTTGTTCTATAAAGCTGTGTCTATATATCGTACTCACAATTGCTAAATGTCATTTAAAGACTGATTATGAGAAGTAAAAATGAAGACAATCACTTAATAGCTGCTAGTTATCAAATATACATGAGAGACCAATTATACAGTGATAACTCTCTCACTCCTGGGAATATCTCATCATTATAACTCAATCAAATCTTTAAAGGGATAGGTGCTGCATTTTGGGGAGTTGATTTGAGTCTTAAATATATGTCAAATCAACCAATCAAATTGCGAAATCTGTTCCTTTAATTCTCTGATTTTGGTTAATTAATTGACCATCGAAAATCAAACATTTTTTGTCGTTAAGAAACTCAATACCTGAACAATTTAACGATTATTTCTCCCTAATTAATAATTGAATTAAAAACACCTTAATTATCAAATTTTACCATCTTTGACCAAGCGAATTGTTGTTTTAAAGAGATTGTAAAGAGGTTTTCTAAATTTTTTAGCCATTTTGGGATGTTTATTTGAGTCTTGAATATATGTAAATAGTCTTCAGAAATACTAGAAATGTACGAAAATCACATAATTCCTTTAAAAATATCACAAACTAGAAATTTCACTTTCTATTTCTATATATGGCAGCGTTGTCATTTTAACTTTCAAACGTAGATAATTCTAGACACACATGGATTTGAAGGCTCAAATTTGGACAGTGAGATGTGAACGCTATTACTGATAGGCTAGGCTAAAAAATTCCTGTTTCTGAGACTAAAGTATGATTGGTCAAACGGATCATGAACCTCTCCCTTTAAGTCTAATGAGGTTATGGATTATGTTTCCTATCAACAGTTATAATAGAAAATTTTTAAATTTCTCCGTCACCATGGCAATGTAAATAAATAAAGTTATGACCAATGGCAATATTACTATTAATAATATCTAATATCAATATCAAGTCAACAGACCCAATATCATCATTTCTATTATTCACAACATCTTTCTATACTTCTAGTAATAAAGGGGTTTGTAATGAGATTTTCTATATTTCAAATTACAGGAACCACAGACGTCTGATTGACAATTAGAATGGTGTAAATTGATGCTATCAGTGTCCCTGATACACATAAAAACTTAGAAATGTCTTTGATGAAGCGAATAGCATTAAAGGGATTGTTAAGAGTTTTTCTAAATTTTTTATGTGTATCAGGGACACTGATAGCATCAATTTACATCATTCTAATTTTCAATCAGACGTCTGTGGTTCTTGTTAAAGAGATTGTAAAGAGGTTTTCTAAATTTTTTATGTGTATCAGGGACACTGATAGCATCAATTTGCTTTCAAATAAAATACTGGATAAATGGACTAAAGATCCAAT
>NW_008711088.1:72306-73494 GCF_000327385.1 Lottia gigantea | reverse complement strand
AACTGGATACTTAGTGTTTCATTAATCAAGTATATTGAACCAGGTAATAATAATATCATTTAATCTGTTTTAATTTATAATCATCCTGATTGTTTAGATAAACAGAGAGTCATCAATAGAGGATATGATACTATGACAACGCAGTTACATATACACAATGTCAAGCTATGACGTACTTCATCTTATACCTTGACTACAATAGCCATCTTTATAGTATCACAACTTCACAATGTCAAGCTATTATAAACTTCATCTTATACCTTGACTACAATAGTCACCTTTATAGTATCACATCTTCACATTGTCAAGCTATTACAAACTTCATCTTCACAATGTCAAACTATTACCAACCTCATCTTCACAATGTCAAGCTATTACAAACTTCATCTTCACAATGTCAAGCTATTACAAACTTCATCTTCACAATGTCAAGCTATTACAAACTTCATCTTCACAATGTCAAGCTATCACAAACTTCATCTTCACAATGTCAAGCTATTACAAACTTCATCTTCACAATGTCAAGCTATTACAAACTTCATCTTCACAATGTCAAGCTATTACAAACTTCATCTTCACAATGTCAAGCTATTACAAACTTCATCTTCACAATGTCAAGCTATCACAAACTTCATCTTCACAATGTCAAGCTATTACAAACTTCATCTTCACAATGTCAAGCTATTACAAATTTCATCTTCACAATGTCAAGCTATTACAAACTTCATCTTCACAATGTCAAGCTATTACAAAGTTCAGTACTGAAAATTTACCAGTGTAAACTTAAACTGGATACTTAGTGTTTCATTAATCAAGTATATTGAACCAGGTAATAATAATATCATTTAATCTGTTTAATTTATAATCATCCTGATTGTTTAGATAAACAGAGAGTCATCAATAGAGGATATGATACTATGACAACGCAGTTACATATACACAATGTCAAGCTATGACGTACTTCATCTTATACCTTGACTACAATAGCCATCTTTATAGTATCACAACTTCACAATGTCAAGCTATTACAAACTTCATCTTCACAATGTCAAGCTATTACAAACTTCATCTTCACAATGTCAAGCTATTACAAACTACATCTTCACAATGTCAAGCTATTACAAACTACATCTCATACCTTGACTACAATAGCCACCTTTCTAGTATCACAACTTCAAAATATCAAGC
>NW_008711088.1:45228-72256 GCF_000327385.1 Lottia gigantea | reverse complement strand
AATAGAATCTCTATATAACACGATATATCTATTAAACTAAATAATTATAACTTTAAAGGGATACTACCCCTTAGAATAGACATAAAATTTAAAATCTCAAACTTGGTCAATAAGAGTATATATTCATCAGTTAGACTTACCAGGTGTCATGACTAAAGAATAGAATCTCTATATAACACAATATATCTATTAAACTAAATAATTATAACTTTAAAGGGATACTACCCCTTAGAATAGACATAAAATTTAAAATCTCAAACTTGGTCAATAAGAGTATATATTCATCAGTTAGACTTACCAGGTGTCATGACTAAAGAATAGAATCTCTATATAACACGATATATCTATTAAACTAAATAATTATAACTTTAAAGGGATACTACCTCTTAGAATGGACATAAAATTTAAAATCTCAAACTTGGTCAATAAGAGTATATATTCATCAGTTAGACTTACCAGGTGTCATGACTAAAGAATAGAATCTCTATATAACACGATATATCTATTAAACTAAATAATTATTGAAAAAAATTTTCAAAATTACTTAGCTTAATGACTTATGGTTAAAGGAACAGATGCACTATTTTAGGGGGTTGATTTGAGTCTTGAATATATGTAAATAGTCTTCAGAAGTACTAGAACTGTACCAAAATCACATAATTCCTTTAAAATATCTCACACTATGAATTTCTTTTCCTATTTTTATAGATGTCTTTTCTATATATCACAGAGTCGTCATTTTAACATTCCAACGTAGATAATTCTAGACACACATGGATTTGAAGACTCAAATTTCTACAGTGCGCTGTGAACACTATTACTGATTAGCTTAGCTAAAAAATTCATGTGTCTGAGAGACTAAAGTATAGTTGGTAAAAAAAAATGGCGCATCTGTCCCTTTAAGTGCATTATTAGAATTAGTATTATAGATTTTATAACATGGAATATTTGCTTGTTATTTCATTGTGTTTTATCTTAGATGATGTTATGATTAAACCATTGTTTCAAGTTATTGATCGATGTATTACATCATGTTAATATTTAATATCATACGGTTGGAAAGACTGACATGGAAAAAGCATTTAGTCGTAGGGATGAACCAATAAACCAAGGTCTTGTGATACAGGTTGGAGAGACTGACATGGAAATAGCATTTAGTCGTAGGGATGGGTCAATAAACCAAGGTCTTGTGATACAGGTTGGAGAGGCTGGCATGGAAAAAGCATTTAGTCGTAGGGATGAACCAATAAACCAAGGTCTTGTGATACAGGTTGGAGAGGCTGACATGGAAAAAGCATTTAGTCGTAGGGATGGGTCAATAAACCAAGGTCTTGTGATACAGGTTGGAGAGGCTGGCATGGAAATAGCATTTAGTAGTAGGAATGGGCCAATAAACCAATGACTTGTGATACAGGTTGGAGAGGTTGACATGGAAAAAGCATTTAGTCGTAAGGATGAACCAATAAACCAAGGTCCTGTGATATAGGTTGGAGAGACTGACATGGAAAAAGCATTTAGTCGTAGGGATGAACCAATAAACCAAGGTCTTGTGATACAGGTTGGAGAGACTGACATGGAAATAGCATTTAGTCGTAGGGATGAACCAATAAACCAAGGTCTTGTGATACAGGTTGGAGAGACTGACATGGAAAAAGCATTTAGTCGTAGGGATGAACCAATAAACCAAGGTCTTGTGATACAGGTTGGAGAGACTGACATGGAAATAGCATTTAGTCGTAGGGATGAGCCAATAAACCAATGTCTTGTGATACAGGTTGGAGAGACTGGCATGGAAATAGCATTTAGTCGTAGGGTTGGGTCAATAAACCAATGTCTAGTGATACAGGTTGGAGAGGCTGCCATGGAAAAAGCATTTAGTCGTAGGGATGGGTCAATAAACCAAGGTCTAGTGATACAGGTTGGAGAGACTGACATGGAAAAAGCATTTAGTCGTAGGGTTGGGTCAATAAACCAAGGTCTTGTAATACAGGTTGGAGAGACTGACATGGAAAAAGCATTTAGTCATAGGGTTGGGTCAATAAACTGAGTCCCCCTGTTCTAAACAATGTGCACATTAAAGATGGGTTTCCTTATTTTTTAGTGTCAAATTAAGCAAACTATTTGATTAATTGGTGTTTCTAATGAATTATCATGTATTCTTAATCATATCATTATGTTCTATTTGCATATAATTAAGATGGGTTTTCTTATTTTCAGGTTCTGTTTTAGTTGTCTGAAGATCACACAGCGTGAAACTCAGAGTAACAACATGTTTCAGGTTCTGCTTTAAGAAAAGATAAAAGGATAAATATAAAAGATTTGTTACCTGCTGTTGATTTTCTCTTTGTGTGATCAATCTGGCCTCGATACAACGACGAGTTTCTAAAAACGCCTTACGCTGAGCTTTCACGGTAGGAAAATGGGTAAAAATACCGGCGATATTTACACCTATATACAAAAATACATTGGATACAACCTGTAATAAAACAAAGAGGTTTTGTATCATTCCAATTTTCAATCAGATGTCTGTGGTTCTTGTTAAAGAGATTGTAAAGAGGTTTTCTAAATTTTGTATGTGTATCAGGGACACTGATAGCATCAATTTACACCATTCTAATTTTCAATCAGACGTCTGTGGTTCTTGTTAAAGGGATTGTAAAGAGGTTTTCTAAATTTTGTATGTGTATCAGGGACACTGATAGCATCAATTTACATCATTCTAATTTTCAATCAGACGTCTGTGGTTCTTGTTAAAGAGATTGTAAAGAGGTTTTCTAAATTTTTTATGTGTATCAGGGACACTGATAGCATCAATTTACATCATTCTAATTTTCAATCAGACGTCTGTGGTTCTTGTTAAAGAGATTGTAAAGAGATTTTCTAAATTTTTATATGTATCAGAGACACTGATAGCATCAATTTACACCATTCTAATTTTCAATTAGACGTCTGTGGTTCCTGCAATTCTATATAAAAAGAAGTGTTCTCTCACAGAGAATCCAGTCTACCAGGATTGAAATGAGGGAAGATGACTTTCACATGCCGATCGAGATTAGAGTCCACGACCATCATTTGTTCGACATAACCAAGCAAATGATGTCATGTAAAGATTTCAACACTCTAGCCGACAGTGCTACATCCCTCCTCAAGTTATTTGCTTCAAATCAAAATTTAAAAAAAGTTCTTACCTGTTTCCAAAGATAGGAGAGTTTATAATTGATGCTGATGCAACAGATGATATGAACAACACAAATACATATTCCACTAAAAACGGCAAGTCTCATACGGATCGGCATAAACGCGTAAATCATGTATGTAAAAAACAATGTACACCAAACTCCTGCGGAGGCATCGTAAATCTGTACATCTACAGTCACTAAAATTACAATTCCGACCAATAAAAATATCACAATATAGCACAAAATAAACAACTGAGGTTCGTTCAACGAAGATCTATTGCACACGACTTCCAATATCACAAAAATAACAATAATAATACCCAGAGTTATTCCCCTTGCCAGCAAGATGGAACCTCCCAGATAGTATGTTAACAATAACAAGAAACAAATGAAACAAAATATGCCCATTAAAATGGCGATACTGGTTTGATTAAGTTTAAAAAAATATCTTTGATATAACAATTCCAATTTCGCATCCTTAAATTTCTGAGATTTGAAAACTTTTGCGAAATTTTTCCTCGTGCAACACTTTCCGTTACACTCATTTTCATCTTCGTTTAATACGAATTCTTGAACTTTTGTTTCTTTCGGTTGGCTTTGTTTTGCCTCATACAATTCCTGGGCGCGTTCCCATGCTGATTTTCGAACATGTCCATTTTGATTATGATGCTTGGCAGGAGATTCTGTACTAATCGGTGATACAGTTCCATTTTTAAATGCAAAATTATTATGATTCGCTTTACGTAACACCACCTTGTCTTGGTTTAGTCCTTCTGATAAACTGTCATTAGTGGTGATCATGTTGAATTCCTGGACACATTTGGGTGTTTTATTTTCAAGATCTGTTTTTTTTCCATTCCTCATGCAATTTGTCTTGACTTTAAATCAAAAACCTGAAAAAAAAAACAATCATTTAACATGAATCAAATAAATTCTACCAGTCCAACGAAATGTATCAGTAGGGACACAGGCTGAAATAGGTCAGTTGTCTGAAGATCTCTACTTGTCAAACTTCAGTAGGGACACAGACTGAAATAGATCAGTTGTCTGAAGATCTCTACTTGTCAAACTTCAGTAGAGACACAGGCTGAAATAGATCAGTTGTCTGAAGATCTCTTCTTTAGTAGGGACACAGGCTGAAATAGATCAGTTGTCTGAAGATCTCTACTTGTCAAACTTCAGTAGAGATACAGACTGAAATAGATCAGTTGTCTGAAGATCTCTACTTGTCAAACTTCAGTAGGGACACAGACTGAAATAGATCTGTTGTCTGAAGATCTCTACTTGTCAAACTTCAGTAGGGATACAGACTGAAATAGATCAGTTGTCTGAAGATCTCTACTTGTCAAACTTCAGTAGGGACACAGACTGAAATAGATCAGTTTTCTGAAGATCTCTACTTGTCTAACTTCAGTAGGGATACAGACTGAAATAGATCAGTTGTCTGAAGATCTCTACTTGTCAAACTTCAGTAGGGATACAGACTGAAATAGATCAGTTGTCTGAAGATCTCTACTTGTCAAACTTCAGTAGGGATACAGACTGAAATAGATCTGTTGTCTGAAGATCTCTACTTGTCAAACTTCAGTAGGGATACAGACTGAAATAGATCAGTTGTCTGAAGATCTCTACTTGTCAAACTTCAGTAGGGATACACACTGAAATAGATCAGTTGTCTGAAGATCTCTACTTGTCAAACTTCAGTAGGGATACAGACTGAAATAGATCAGTTGTCTGAAGATCTCTACTTGTCAAACTTCAGTAGGGATACAGACTGAAATAGATCTGTTGTCTGAAGATCTCTACTTGTCCTACTTCAGTAGGGACACAGACTGAAATAGATCAGTTGTCCGAAGATCTTAAAACAGTTCTGAAAATTTATCAGTGTAAAATCAAACTGGATACTTAGTGTTTCATTAATCAAGTATATTGAACCAGGTAATAATAATATCATTTAATCTGTTTTAATTTATAATCATCCTGATTGTTTAGATAAACAGAGAGTCATCAATAGAGGATATGATACTATGACAACGCAGTTACATATACACAATGTCAAGCTATGACGTACTTCATCTTATACCTTGACTACAATAGCCATCTTTATAGTATCACAACTTCACAATGTCAAGCTATTATAAACTTCATCTTATACCTTGACTACAATAGTCACCTTTATAGTATCACATCTTCACATTGTCAAGCTATTACAAACTTCATCTTCACAATGTCAAACTATTACCAACCTCATCTTCACAATGTCAAGCTATTACAAACTTCATCTTCACAATGTCAAGCTATTACAAACTTCATCTTCACAATGTCAAGCTATTACAAACTTCATCTTCACAATGTCAAGCTATCACAAACTTCATCTTCACAATGTCAAGCTATTACAAACTTCATCTTCACAATGTCAAGCTATTACAAACTTCATCTTCACAATGTCAAGCTATTACAAACTTCATCTTCACAATGTCAAGCTATTACAAACTTCATCTTCACAATGTCAAGCTATCACAAACTTCATCTTCACAATGTCAAGCTATTACAAACTTCATCTTCACAATGTCAAGCTATTACAAATTTCATCTTCACAATGTCAAGCTATTACAAACTTCATCTTCACAATGTCAAGCTATTACAAAGTTCAGTACTGAAAATTTACCAGTGTAAACTTAAACTGGATACTTAGTGTTTCATTAATCAAGTATATTGAACCAGGTAATAATAATATCATTTAATCTGTTTAATTTATAATCATCCTGATTGTTTAGATAAACAGAGAGTCATCAATAGAGGATATGATACTATGACAACGCAGTTACATATACACAATGTCAAGCTATGACGTACTTCATCTTATACCTTGACTACAATAGCCATCTTTATAGTATCACAACTTCACAATGTCAAGCTATTACAAACTTCATCTTCACAATGTCAAGCTATTACAAACTTCATCTTCACAA
The DNA here is from genome assembly GCF_000327385.1 of Lottia gigantea. NCBI lineage: Eukaryota > Metazoa > Mollusca > Gastropoda > Lottiidae > Lottia > Lottia gigantea. The sequence continues at coordinate 66,105 of NW_008711088.1, read as the reverse complement.
TGTCAAGCTATTACAAACTACATCTTCACAATGTCAAGCTATTACAAACTACATCTTATACCTTGACTACAATAGCCACCTTTCTAGTATCACAACTTCAAAATATCAAGCTTTTACAAACTTCGTCTTATACCTTGACTGCAATAGTCACCTTTCTTGTATCACATCTTCACAATGTCAAGCTATTACAATCTTCATCTTATACCTTGACTACAATAGCCACCTTTATAGTATCACATCTTCACAATGTCAAGCTATTACAAACTTATTAACACCATGCAGTGTGCTATAAGGGAAACTTACCAATATATAAGAACACACTACATCCAATCACATCTAAACTAATTTTCTAAAATTTCAGATTTAAGCATTTTTTATAAGTCAAATGAAGTCGTAGTAGAAATACCAATAACTAAAAAGATGAAAGTAACAAATAGTTAATATACCCTAATGACTTTCAAATTATCACTGACTAATAACAAGTCATTAACAATCGACGGACAGATTTAGAGTCCGCCCCCATTAATCAACGTGTCCACGTTAATAAAAAATACAAGATTGATCTAGAACTGAAGGAAATGTCGGGGAAATATAATCAGTCATATTAAATATGACAAGATCAATAAATAACGTAAATTACATATTTGACTCTTAAAGATGGTTTCCCTTATTTTTATTTATGAAATAAATGAAATGAATGGAGTTTTACATCCTACTTTTCGGCACCATGTGAGCTAATGAAGACAGGCAACGTCATGCAGTGTGCAATGAGGGAAATTTTGCCAGGACAGCCGCATTAGCCTGCTCTTTTTCGATTTCAAAGGATCTTTAACGTGTACAGTCTGTAGTACACCAAGCCTCGGTTTATTGTCCCATCCGAACGACTAGACGCTTTTTCCATGTAAGCCCCTCTTACCTACATCACTGACAGGGGGAAACTGTGTTGAAAAGTCCGAGGGAATCATCTCGACCTATGACGAGATTGAACCCTGGACCTTCAGGTTAGCGAACAAGCATCCACCACGGCTTGACCAAACCACTTGGTAATGATTTTACAAGGATAACAACTTAGGTTCATGAGGATCCTTTCTACCAGCTGGTCCTTGGTCAAACCTTTTGGTTATGATTTTACAAGGATTATAACTTAGGTTCACAGTTAAAGATGGGTTCCCTTATTTTTATTTATGAAAATGAAAATGCTAATACTTATATGAATAGAAAGTAGAGGTGTTCTAATGACTTGGAAAAATACCAGTTTGTCTCACATGTCCATAATTAATTCATAATTAACTAAATTAGAAGAGAATTACCAGCAGAATTCCAATGAGTGACACATCAAGAAAGGTCAAAAAGTCTTTTTTTTGTTTATCCAGACTGTAATTACATGGACATTTATGATTGGTTCAAACTCTTAATTATATGCAATAAGAACATAATGATATGATTAAGAATACATGATAATTCATTAGAAACACCAATTAATCAAATAGTTAAAAACTCTTAAAAACAATGTCACCATGCAGTTTGCTTCATTTGACACTAAAAAACAAGGAAACCCATCTTTAAAATATTATTATAATATTATAGGATAGGCACATACTTTCCAGTTTAATATTTCAAATTTTGTCATTGCAGTTGGATGTTATAGGGGTATTCTTCTTTTTCTAACTTACTCTTAAAGGGACAGATGCTCCATTTTTTTGACCAATCGTATCTTAGTCTCAGAAACAGGAATTTTTTATCTAAGCCAATCAGTAATAGTGTTCACAGCTCACTGTCGAAATTTGAGCCTTCAAATCCATGTGTGTTCAGAATTATCTGTGTTTGAATGTTAAAAAGGCAGGTATGCCATCCGTTTGATCAATCATACTTTAGTCTCAGAAACAGGAATTTTTTAGCTAAGTTAATCATTAATAGTGTTCCTTTAAATCCATGTGTGTCCCGAAGTATCCACATTTTTTGAGACACTGTCATATATAGAAAAGATATCTATAGAAATAGGAAAAGAAATTCCTAGTTCGAGATATTTTTGAAGGAATTATGTGATTTTGGTACATTTCTAGTACTTCTGAAGACTATTTACATATATTCAAGACTCAAATCAACCAAGCCAAGGACCATGTATAGTGTATTGTTGTATTTTTAAAGGAATTATGTGATTTTGGTACATTTCTAGTATTTCTGAAGACTATTTACATATATTCAAGACTCAAATCAACCAAGCCAAGGACCATGTATAGTGTATTGTTGTATTTTTAAAGGAATTATGTGATTTTGGTACATTTCTAGTATTTCTGAAGACTATTTACATATATTCAAGACTCAACTCAACACCCAAAATTTTTTTTACCTTGAGGATTCAAACAGACAATAATCCAACTGGCTATTCCTGAGTTACATGGAATACACAATAAAAGTAGCTATGTACTATCTTAAGATAGCTGAAAGCACTGGCACCGGCATCAGAATTTCTTACCTTGGGGAAGGATTCGAACCCACAGCACCTATTTGCCTAGCAGACAACAATCTAACTCGCTATTCCACATAAATAATAGAATTAGCTATCTTAAACCAGTTTCTTATCTTAAATGGTTTTACAATGGAAATTTATAAATTTTAAACTCTATTGTACAGGACAGTTATAGATAAGAAAATATTATAATAACACCTTTTACAACCATTAAAACTAAATATAGATCTTTATTTTATAGGACTACAGTTAAAGAGACAGATGCTCCATTTTGGGGTGTCCATATCAGTCTTGAATATATGTAAATCTTATATTTATATTCAGATACTTTTATTTATACAATTTTCACTGTTTTATATGATCAGTTATTTGAATTTACCACAAACCAATAATACTCGTGAGACCAACGTTTAATTCTTATATTTATATTCAGATATTTTTATTTATACAATTTTCACTGTTTTATATGATCAGTTATTTGAATTTACCACAAATCTTAGATTGTGTCAGTCATTGTGACACTTCGTGTGTGTTATGAATGAATGAATGAATGAATGAATGAATGAATGAATGAATAAATGAATGAATGAATGAATGAATGAATAATTCAGCAAGCTAAGTGTTTCGGAGTTTTGTGTGCTTTCATAAAGTTGTCAGGGCAAAATGAATGAATGAATGAATGAATGAATGAATGAATGAATGAAAGTAGAAAGGTTTGGAGTTGACATCTATACAATAAAATCAATAGATTGAGAGCAGTAGAAGATGATTGAAGAATGAATGAATGAATGAATGAATGATAGTAGAAAGGTTTGGAGTTGACATCTATACAATAAAATCAATAGATCGAGAGCAGTAGAAGATGAGAATATAAATGAACATAGTCCACAGTTGAACTCCCTGTCATAAAGTAGGCTATTTTCATCAATCAAGCAAATTGGATTTTAATCTCACATTCAGTAGTTTAAAGTGACAGATGCACAATCCATTTCACCAATCATACTATAATCTCAGACACAGGAATTTTTTAGCTAAGCCAATCAGTAATAGTGTTCACAGATCACTGTCAAAATTTGAGCCTTCAAATCCATGTGTGTCTAGAATTATCCATGGTATTATGCGATTGTATATTTCTAATACTTCTGAAGACTATTTACATATATTCAACACTCAAATCAATCCCCTAAAATGGCGAACCTGTTCCTTTAAACAGATTATAAAGAGGTTTTCAATCAGATGTCCGTGGTTCCTGCAATTCCACTAAGCATTTTTATGACGCCACTAACGCAAAAGCTGTTAATGATTTATTAGCAGCTTTTCTATAATTTCAGGAACCACAGACGTCTGATTGAAAGTTAGAATGATGTAAATTGATGCTATCAGTGTCCCTGATATACATAAAAAATTTAGAAAACCTCTTTACAATCTCTTTAATATGAATGGTACAAATCGATTCTATCAGTGTCCCCAATACACATAAATAGTAGAGAAAATCTCTTGACAATCTGTTTAATCCGTCACTGAATGATATTAATATTGTATCATTAACACCTCTATTAGATTTTTAATATAAATACATGTCACAGTTTAATATTATCATCTCATCAACACATTTCCTACCCTGTTTCACTCTGGCAAATTTATTTTTTTAGCAGGTATTAGATAATGATTGTGTACCTGAAACATGTCAACAGCACGAGATGAACTCTAGTCAATTAGCTAACATTAAGTCCTATATTAGAAAGTTAACCTCCATTTCTAAAACTAGCTGTCCTGATGAGGATTGTGTATCTGAAACATGTCAGCAGTATGAGATGAACTCTAGTCAATTAGCTAACATTAAGTCCTATATTAGAAAGTTAACCCCCATTTCTAAAACTAGCTGTCCTGATGAGGATTGTGTATCTGAAACATGTCAGCAGCACGAGATAAACTCTAATCAATTAGCTAACATTAAGTCCTATATTAGAAAGTTAACCTCCATTTCTAAAACTAGCTGTCCTGATGAGGATTGTGTATCTGAAACATGTCAGCAGCACGAGATAAACTCTAGTCAATTAGCTAACATTAAGATCTATATTAGAAAGTTAACCTCCATTTCTAAAACTAGCTGTCCTGATGAGGATTGTGTATCTGAAACATGTCAGCAGCACGAGATAAACTCTAATCAATTAGCTAACATTAAGTCCTATATTAGAAAGTTAACCTCCATTTCTAAAACTAACTGTCCTGATGAGGATTGTGTATCTGAAACATGTCAGCAGCACGAGATAAACTCTAATCAATTAGCTAACATTAAGTCCTATATTAGAAAGTTAATCTCCATTTCTAAAACTAGCTGTCCTGATGAGGATTGTGTATCTGAAACATGTCAGCAGCATGACAGTTTCTAAAACTAGCTGTCCTGATGAGGATTGTGTATCTGAAACATGTCAGCAGCATGACAGTTTCTGAAACTAGCTGTCCTGATGAGGATTGTGTATCAGAAACATGTCAGCAGTATGAGATGAACTCTAGTCAATTAGCTAACATTAAGTCCTATTTTAGAAAGTTAACCTCCATTTCTAAAACTAGCTGTCCTGATGAGGATTGTGTATCAGAAACACATGTTGGTAGTATGAGATGAGCTCTAGTCAATTAGCTAACATTAAGTCCCATTTCCAAAATTATCTGTCCTGATGAGGATTGTGTATCTGAAACATGTCAGTAACATGAGACGAGCTCTACTCAACCTCCATTTCTAAAACTAGCTGACCTGATGAGGATTGTGTATCTAAAACACGCGAATGTAGCATCAGAGGAGCTCTAGTCAATTAGCTAGTCATTAAGTCCCATTTCCAAAATTATCTGTCCTGATGAGGATTGTGTATCTGAAACATGTCAGCAGTATGAGATGAACTCTAGTCAATTATCTAACATTAAGATCTATATTAGAAAGTTAACCTCCATTTCTAAAACTAGCTGTCCTGATGAGGATTGTGTATCTGAAACATGTCAGCAGTATGAGATGAGCTCTAGTCAATTATCTAACATTAAGTCCTATATTAGAAAGTTAACCTCCATTTCTAAAACAAGCTGTCCTGATGAGGATTGTGTATCAGAAACACATGTTGGTAGTATGAGATGAGCTCTAGTCAATTATCTAACATTAAGTCCCATTTCCAAAATTATCTGTCCTGATGAGGATTGTGTATCAGAAACACATGTTGGTAGCATGATATGAGCTCTAGTCAATAAGCTAACATTAAGTCCCATTTCCAAAATTATCTGTCCTGATGAGGATTGTTTATCTGAAACACATGTCAGCAGTATGAGATGAGCTCTAGTCAATTAGCTAACATTAAGTCCCATTTCCAAAATTATCTGTCCTGATGAGGATTGTGTATCAGAAACACATGTTGGTAGCATGATATGAGCTCTAGTCAATAAGCTAACATTAAGTCCCGTTTCCAAAATTATCTGTCCTGATGAGGATTGTGTATCTGAAACATGGGTATGCTAACATAAATATATATATTGGAGAGTTTTACTCCATTCTCGGCAGTATGAGATGAACTATATTAGAAAGTTAACCTCCATCCAAAACTAGCTGTCCTGATGAGGATTGTGTATCTGAAACACATGTCAACCAGATGTGTCAACAGCATGAAATGAGCTTGTCAATTCATTGTACAAACACAATATTGTAAGGCAAAGAAAAAATTTGATTGTAGATTGAATCAATAGTTAGGAATTAAATCAAATTTTAACACTGTTTTATAAAATACATTTATTTTCTTTCTAATTTCCTTTTTTTATCTTTTAAATAGTGTGCTTTCATACAGTTGTAAGGGAAATTGAATGAAATGAAATGAATGGAGTTTTACATCCTACTGTTCTGCACCATGTGGGCTAATGAAGACGGGCAACAGTATGCAGGGTGCAATAAGGGAAATTTTGCCAAATTCCGATATCCAACTGTCGAGGGATCTTTAACGTGCACAGCCTGTAGCACACATGGTCTCTGTTTATTGTCCCATCTGAAAGACTAGACACTTTTTCCATGTCAGCCCCTCTTACCTGTATCACTGATGAATGAATGAATGAATGAATGAATGAATGAATGAATGAATGAATGTTAGTAAGGTTTAGTTTTTTGGAGTTTTGTATGTTTTCATTAAGTTGTCAAGGCAAAATGAACGAATGAGAGAATGAATGAATGAATGAATAAAGGAATGAATGAATGAATGAATGAATGAATGAATGAATGAATGAATGAATGAATGAATGAATGAATGAATGAATGAATGAATGAAACCAATCATTTTTATTATATTGACTTCGTGGTTTGATCAAAATGCCCAATGGTAAAATTTTATAATTTAGAAATTTTGGAAATATGGAAATTTGAAAATATGGAAATTTCCTTATACAGAGGGATGTTTTTAGTCAAAGCATGGATCACAGGAAACTTTTGGGAGGAAATTTGTGCATTTTAAGCAGCTCCTTCCCCCTCCCCCTGGCCCTGGTCTCCTACGCCTCTATCTACAAATGTCGAGCTATCATTAATCGTACAGAGTTGCCCCTCCCCCACACACTAAAAGTAAGCCGACATCGCTTCCTGGTATTGAACAAATAAAAACCAATCTATTCTTTTATGGGAATAAATATTAGATCTAACCAACCGCTAACCTTTTCTCAAATTTATCAAAGATAAATGGCCTAAAATCAGACAAAAACGGAGAAAAAACAGTGAACAAAATTTGTCATCGCCATCATCATAACATCGCAGTTGACATAAAACAACAACATCAATTTCACGGAGATACAAAGATAAGGAAAATAAAAATACAAGATGGAAGACGTCTTCTTACCTGAATATTTTCAATCCACCATTGACAAGATCCGCATGAAATTAACGACAAAGAATGGAGCTAGTTGGCAGGTGCCGAGATCGTTTGCAGCCGATAATGATGTGTTGATCACAGTCGTTAATCAGCTATTGTTTTTCGATCGTCTGCCATGACACTCTCACTCTCGTCACCAACTCACCTGTGTTTTCCTCAATCAGTTTCAGCAGACGTCAAATCATCTATTCGAAACTGTCCATTTTTTCGCTGTGCAGAAATTAACTCGAATGGACTTGATTTCTTGCGGAAGCACTGGTCGTGGAATCAGAATTTGTCCAACTCACCTGTGTTTTCCTCAATCAGTTTCAGCAGACGTCAATTCATCTATTCGAAACTGTCCATTTTTTCGCTGTGCAGAAATTAACTCGAATGTACTTGAATTCTTTCGGAAGCACTGGTCGTGGAATCAGAATTTGTCCAACTCACCTGTGTTTTCCTCAATCAGTTTCAGCAGACGTCAAATCATCTATTCGAAACTGTCGGTTTTTTCGATGTGCAGAAATTAACTCGAATGGACTTGATTTCTTGCGGAAGCACTGGTCGTGGAATCAGAATTTGTCCAACTCACCTGTGTTTTCCTCAATCAGTTTCAGCAGACGTCAAATCATCTATTCGAAACTGTCGGTTTTTTCGATGTGCAGAAATTAACTCGAATGGACTTGATTTCTTTCGGAAGCACTGGTCGTGGAATCAGAATTTGTCCAACTCACCTGTGTTTTCCTCAATCAGTTTCAGCAGACGTCAAATCATCTATTCGAAACTGTCGATTTTTTCGCTGTGCAGAAATTAACTCGACATACCTTGTTAACTTGCGGAAGCACTGGTCGTGGAATTGGAATTCGTCACCAACTCACCTGTGTTTTCCTCAATCAGTTTCAGCAGACGACTAATTATCCATTCGAAACTGTCGGCTTTTTCACCGTGCAGAAATTAACTCGACATATCTTGTTGACTTTCGGAAGCACTGGTCGTGGAATCAGAATTCGTCAAATACTCCGGCTGTGGTTTCCTAAATCAGTTTCAGCAGACGTCTAATCATCCATTCGAAACTGTCGGTTTTTTCGCTGTGCAGAAATTAACTCGACATACCCTAGTTCTTTCGGAAGCACTGGCAATGGAATCGAGAAATCGTCACTAACTCATCTGCGTTTTCCTCAATCAGCTTCAGCAGACGTCCGATTATCTATTCGAAACTGTCGGTTTTTCGCTGTGCAGTTATTAACTCTAATTGCCTTAATGATAGAGTTCCATTAGCTCGATTGTTTAATTAGGCTAGTGATAGGAGACAGGAGGGTGGGGTGGGGCGGTCAAGGGTACCATAGCCCAACCTTCACCCCTACCCCCGAAATTCTGAAGTACGACTTATATCACCAATTTCAGTCAATTCATTAATTGTTACTTTTATTCAAGGTATTGATAAGCCTGGTTGTAAATCTCGTCTTCTTTACTTCAGCAATCCACGACCACCCCCCACCTCCCAAATTACCCCTGCGGATTTATGACGGATTTAACGTGCAGCCTGTAACCTCGGTTTATTGTCCCATCCTAGCGACAATAAAGTAGAGGTACAAAAATTGGGGGGTGCTAACCATTTTTTCTAGACCCCTGTCTGTACCCCCACGGGCGCCGCAACTGTGGGAAAACAAGTGAAAGGAAGCCGTAATCAAACTAAATGTGTTAATGACGTATTGTTTATAACGACGTTTTTTTCATGACGCGCTATAATATTAGACTCATTAGACAGGGGGTTACGTCGACAACGGGTCGACTCTCAAAAGCACTTGCACAGGCATCAGAATTTTTCTTACCTTGAGGAGGATAAGGGTTAGGTATTAGGAGGTTACGCCAACTAGGTCTATGCATCTAATTTCGGCTAATGAGGACAGGCAACGCCATGCAGAATTTTACGTCCTACTCTTCTGCATCTAATTAACGCTTATGAAAACAGGCAATGCCATGCAGTGTGCAATGAGGGAAATTTTGTCACGACATCGGCATTAGCCTACCCTTTTTTTAATCTTAGCAAATCATTTTTTTCATAATTTTAAGTTGGCAAAATAAAAACCTTTCAGTGGTTACGAAATAGTAATTAATGGTTACACTTTTGTAAAGGTCAAAGGTCATGTTCTTGGCGATATGAGAGCGAGGCATGTAAACAACATGGCTTCCAAAAGAGAGTGTAAAGAGAAATGAAAGGGAATTTAAATTGAATAAATGTATTTTTGAACGCCAGGTTGGTTTAAAAACTAGTTTTATGTTTGTAAAAATAATGTTTCTACTCTGCGGGTTCCAAATCAATGCTTTAGATTGTATTTTGCTTGTAATGGAAACCAAAGTTGACTGGGCGGAATTCAAGAAAAAAAAACTTCAATGAATTCTAGAAAAAGTGCCTGCTCCATCTTTTCGTCTGCTTGAATCATTTTTCAGAAATCAATGCCCAGTTCTCTCCAAAACATCTACCTTTATTCCAGCATCTGATGGCTGTTGACAGGTGCAGAAAATCCCCACAAAACCAGATTTTCTGATTCCATAAGTCCACACGTTCATTAGGCTAGCAGAGGCTGGAAGTGGAATAGAGGCAGATGTTCTCTTATAATTAGACAGAAAGGAGTCTGAAAAACTTTAATCATCTTCACAATGGCACAATATTTTTAAAAATTGCCCTGGAATCTGAAAGTCTATGCAAATGGCAGAAACTGAAAAGAAATTTATCTTAAAAAGTTTACAGTTCTGAGATTCGAGCTATGTAAATTATATTTTGCCAAACGTACCAGATACACAGTCAGTTAGAGCTTTCGTTTGTTTCATCTCCACTCGTTTAAGACCAACAAGTTTGGCCAAGGACCAGCTGATAAACAGGATCCTCATGAACCTAAGTTGTTTCTTCTTTTCATTCACCAAGACAATTAGTTTAATTAGCGTATTAATTTTCCAAATTTCAGATAATTTGCTGTAAAAAAAGTTATGAGTAAACCACCAGCCTTGTGAATTGATTACAAACTTTACAATGGCTCGCAGTGTACAATGGAGGAGAAATATCAATGATATAGTTTGTTGGAGACAGGCCGAGGCAGGGAATGCTACCATCTACATCTTAAGAGAAAGGGGACCAACTGGGTTTTTATTGAAGGAAGAGGGAGAACCAAAAAATGTCAAGGTATAAGCATTGATTCAGATTCTAACAGACGAAAACTAGAAGATTTTTAAATTAAGAATATTGTAAACAACATAAATTTTTGATGTATATCAGGGACACTGATAGTGTTGATTTTTACCATTCCAATTTTCAATCAGATGTCTGTGGTTCCTGCAATTCCACTAAAACTAAGTATTTTATGACTTCACTTTTGCAAAAGGCCCTTAGATATTATTAGCAGCTTTTGCAAAAGTGACGTCATAAAATACTTAGTTTTAGTAGAATTGCAGGAACCACAGACGTCAGATTGAAAATTAGGATGATGCTAATAGAAGCTATAAATGGCTCCAATACACATACAAAATTTAGAAAACCTGCTATATTGTATTGGACTAATGACTGGAAATACAAACCTACAAAAGAATATCGTGAGAAAATCAGTTTAATATTTGTTATAATTTTGAACTATTTTTCAGGTTTTTTTAGGGGATCCCCATAGTTGTACCTGTGCTCAGTTTAAAAAAGATAAAGACCTGTGTAAACATATCAGCTGGCTTCTGTTAAAGAAATTTCGTATTCCCAAGGAAAACCCATGTAAGTTTTAAAACTGATGTTATTTTGTGTGGATCTGTGTGCCTTTCTTCTTGTAATACCTTGGTAGAGATAGTCTGTGGTTCTTTCTTGTTAAAGAGATTGTAGAGAGGTTTTCTAAATTTTTTATGTGTATCAGGGACACTGATAGCACCAATTTACATCATTCTAATTTTCAATCAGATGTCTGTGGTTCTTTCTTGTTAAAGAGATTGTAGAGAGGTTTTCTAAATTTTTTATGTGTATCAGGGACACTGATAGCATCAATTTACATCATTCTAATTTTCAATCAGATGTCTGTGGTTCTTTCTTGTTAAAGAGATTGTAGAGAGGTTTTCTAAATTTTTTATGTGTATCAGAGACACTGATAGCATCAATTTACATCATTCTAATTTTCAATCAGATGTCTGTGGTTCTTGTTAAAGAGATTGTAAAGAGGATTTCTAAATTTTTTATGTGTATCAGGGACATATAAAGTATAAAGTTCATTATTTTCCCTGTTTTTTCAGTAACATGGCAACTAGGATTAGTAGAAAGAGAAATCAATGAAGTTTTACGTGGTGTCGTCCAGCAACAGCAGCGAAGACAACAAGAGAAAAAAACACACAGATCAGTAATACAGGCTTCAGACGGGCGAGAGGTCAAAGGTCAAAGAGAGATCTCTGAGGATGACGTCTGCCCTATTTGTCAAGACGAACTTTTGGCAAAACATTTACCGGTTACGTACTGCAAGTATGTTTACTTTGATTCTAGAACAGTATAATTAAAATTGGACCAAACTTGTTCCGTTTTTTTATTAGCTTTTATTTTTAATATAGCCACTTCAGTTTGGGTCTAACGACAGCCCTCTTGGACATTCATTCATTTGATGATAACGCCAGCCTTTAAAGGGACAGATGCGCCATTTTTTTGTATCAATCATACCTTAGTCTCAGAAACAGGAATTTTTTAGCTAAGCTAATCAGTAATAGTGTTCACAGCTCACTATCGAAATTTGAACCTTCAAATCCATGTGTGTTCAGAATTATCCGCGTTTGAAAGTTAAAATGATGACTCGTCTTTTCTTGAGACTCTGTGATATATAGAAAAGACATATATAGAAATAGAAAGTAAAATTCCTAGTTTGAGATATTTTTAAAGGAATTATATCTCTTACAAGATGCTCAATTAGTTGAATTATATATTTTTGTTTTTTGTAGATTTGGTTGTGGGAACAGCTCACTGTCGAAATCCATGTTTGAGATATAGAGTGGCTCTAGTATATTTTTGTTTTTTGTAGATTTGGTTGTGGGAACAGCATTCATATTAAATGCATGAAGATTTGGGCCGAACATCAAAAAGGTAAAGGTGATAATTTTGTAAAATGTCCGATGTGCCGAGAAGATTTTGGGCCGTTTAATTTACTGAAGGAAGAGATGAGGAATGCTAATGGTGGTCTAACACAAACCAGGAATGTTGTACGACAGGATAGACATCTTGGTACCAACTGTCAGAGTTGTCATACGGCGCCGATTGAAGGCAAATGCTACAGGTAATATTATGATTTAGCACACAACAGTTCTGTTCTCAGGTTCATAACACAGGTTCATAAAAATGGCCGAATGTGCCTGCTTCATAACCACCAGAGTTGATATAAAGTTTGGTTATAGAAGTAAGAATGAAGTTGATCCAATTAACTAGCTGTGTTTATTTTATTACAGATGTGTTTATTACATTACACATGTGTTTAATGTATTATAGATGTGTTTATTGTATTATAGATGTGTTGTATGTGCTGATTTTATGCTGTGTCAGTCGTGTTTTAATTCACCAATACACACACATCATCAGTTTGAATATAGACAGGTAAATATAGTTCAAACTCTTCTGGGGGAAGGAAGATGGTGCAGGTTCGGGCTCATTTACTTAGATGCTTCCTTTTGTATGTATAATATGTACATGGAGAACATAGCACCCTCTCCTTAGAGAGATACTCGCTTACTAACTAAGTGTGTGTGTTTGGGGAAGGGGTACTGTTATGCTCTGTTACTTGGTCTTGGTCCTTGGTGTAAAACTGGAGATTGTAGAGTGTTCACGCAGAAATGTCCACATAGAGAGCAGACGGCAATCCAACTCTCCACAGATTGGGCTATTCCACTGGCACCTGGAATGTTTACAAAGTAATTTTGATGTTTACAGATGTCAAATCAAATCAAAATATGACTGTTTTGCTCTTTGGGCATTCTTCTAAAGTACGTAAAAGGCTTATTTGTTTTTGACAGAAGAGAAATCAAAGATGGCAGCGTGTGAGCAGACGTGATAATGGTGTCCTCCCGGAAGCTGTTGTTAATAATTTAATGGCTAGAGATATAACTGATGATGATTACGATTATCTTCTACAATTAGATAGGTTGGTGTATTAAATAAGTTGGGGGGTGGGGCCGCATGTAGTCCAGTCCAAGTTTTGGAATTATGATGTCATTTGTGAGCCATGGTAGCTCAGTGAGTTAGACGCATGCTAGCTAACCTGAAGGTCCAGTCTTCAATTCCAGTATAGGTTGAGATAATACCTTTAGATTTTTCAACCCAGTTTCCCCCTGTCAGTGAGTTAAACGCTTGCTCGCTAACCTGAAGGTCCAGGGTTCAATCCTGGCATAGGTTGAGATAATACCTTCAGATTTTTCAACCCAGTTTCCCCCTGTCAGTGATGTAGGTAAGAGAGGCTGACATGAAAAAGCGTCTAGTCATTCAGATAGACTGTAGTATAGTTGGTCAGAGCATTTGCTTGGTTACAACGATCAAATAGTGGATGTTGGTTCATATCTTGGTCAGTGTGTGAAAGTTTGCAGACCTTAAATAAGTCATCTTTCCTCATTGTAAATGGGTACAGATAATCCGGGAAAGATCATTACCAATAGGTTTGACCAAGGACCAGCTGGTAGAAAGGATCCTTGTGAACCTAAGTTATTATCCTTATAAAATCATTACCAAGAGGTTTAACCAAGGAACAGCTGGTAGAAAGGATCCTTGTGAACCTAAGTTATTATCCTTGTAAAATCATTACCAAGAGGTTTAACCAAGGACCAGCTGGTAGAAAGGATCCTTGTGAACCTAAGTTGTTATCCTTGTAAAATCAATACCAAGAGGTTTGGTCAAGGACAAGAACCCTGAACCTAATTTTTTTTCTCATTTTGGACAGCCATCAAGAAATTCAAGGCAGTGATTTAACTGAAGAAGAAATAAACACCCTACCTCAAGAAAGAGTAAGAGAAGGTGGTCAGTTATTGGCGCCAGGAATGCAGTGTAGAATATGTTTACGGGCTTACGAAGTTGGGCAGTTGATTAGAAGATTACCGTGTAGGCATAAGGTAAACTCTTTAAACAAGATAATATGAGTTAAAGGGACAGGTGCCCCATTTTGGGGGTTGATTTAAGTCTTGTATATATGTAAATAGTCTGCAGATGTACTAGAAATGTACAAAAATCTCATAATTCCTTTAAAAATATCTCAAACTAGGAATTTCACTCACTATTTCTATAGATGTCTTTTCTATATATGGCAGAGTCTCAAGAAAAGACGAGTCATCATTTTAACTTTCAAACGTAGATAATTCTAGACACACATGGATTTCGACAGTGAGCTGTGAACACTATTACTGATTAACTTAGCTAAAAAATTCCTGTTTCTGAGACTAAAGTATTATTGGTTACTTGTCCATATAAGAAGTTATTTTAACAGGTTTTAAGTTTTGAATTGTTTTGTAGTTTCATAAAGACTGTGTTGATAATTGGTTACTTCATACAAGATCTCCTGTCCTATAGATGGTAGCTTAATATCTTCACCGTTAACAGAGATGACATCGCCAAATAATCACAGGTACGATCCCTTTAATAGAACAGTAAGAAAATAAAATGAAATGGAGTTTTAAATCCTACTTTTCTGTATCAGATTGAACAATCCCATGCAGGGTGCAATGAGGGAAATTTTGCCAGGACATCAGCATTAGCCTACCTTTTTTTCAATTTCCAACTGTCGAGGGATCTTTAACATGCACGGCCTGTAGCACATAGGGCCTCAGTTTATTGTCCCATCTGAACAAGCTTTTTCCATATCAGCCTCTCTTACCCACATCACTGACAGGGGGAAACTGGGTTGAAAAATCTGAAGGTATTATCTCGACCAATAATTGGAATGAACCCAGGAACGCATGCCCCTCGGCCCCACCCCCGAACTTATTTAATACACTAACTCACTGAGCCACCACAGCTTCAAAAATGACATCATAATTTCCAAAAATTGTTCTCCTGATGAAGGTTTCATAACAGAAACAGGGGGACACAGTATTTGTTTCTAACTAAAACTAAATTTTGACTCATTTTGACTTTCAGGGAAAGACGAGCCAGTTTAAATAGTGCCGAATCAACACAAAGTACAACTAGTAATCAGTCATCGTTAATTTTAGAAATACCAGGTGTTGGAATTAGTCACGTACCGTCCAATAGAACAGATACTATAAATAGACATCAATTACGCCGCGCAGTACGATCCAATCACGTACAACATAGAGCGCCATCTAGTTTAGAGCTAGCTGGAACTGGATTGACGTCTGCTGATAATAGGTAAGCTTATGATCGAACGCGTTTTCGAGAAACAGGGACAATAACTCAAGAAATATTGTGCCTTCTAGAGTGTTTACGAGCTAAAAATTGAACGCTTTTTCAAGAACAAGGGCAATAACTCATACTAAATATTCTGATAATTCTAAAATTTCGATAAGGTTGAACCCAGTTCATCCTTGGGTGATAACACTCAAAGTTTTGTCAAAATCTGTCAAGAATTGTGCCTTCTAGAGTGTTTACTTAGTTGAAATTAAACGTTCAAGAACAAGGGCAATAACTCATTATATATTTTATGCTTAGATGGAAATGAACTCACATACCAAGTTTCATCAAAATCTGTCAAGAATTGTGCCTTCTAGAGTGTTTACAAGTTTTCAAGAAAAAGGGCAATAACTCATACTAAACATTTTTCGATTTTTCTGATTTTCGATAGGGTTCATCCTTGGGTGGTGACAAACACTCACACCAAACACCAAGTTTCGTCAAAATTTGTCAAGAATTGGGCCTTCTAGAGTGTTTACGAGTTTTCAAGAACAAGGGCAATAACTCTTGTTGGATTGTTTTTAATTTTCAATATGGTTCATCTTTTTTTCAGAATAAGTAATCCGTCTTTCTTAGAATATGTACCGCATGCACAGTTGCCAGGCAACCAATTATTACAGCGAGCAGAAGAAAATCGTCAAGCTATTAATAACAGGTTATCATCAGTTGGTGGTCACGTTGTTAACGATATTGAATTCAACAGTTTACCATTGACGGGAAATACTAGTTCTTTACCTTCCTATAATAGCAGACGGCCTCCAGTTGTGCCTTCAGGCTTTTCAAAAGCAGGTATGACACTTTTTTTTCACATGGTGCTCAAAATTTGGACTTGCAGTTTTGAGGACCAGCTGTAGTATTGTCTGTTAGAGCTTTTGAGTCTTTATATGACATCATTTGCTTGCTCTGGTGATGACGGCCTCTTGAGACTGGGGTTCAAATAGAGGGCAGACAGACAAGTTCAGCCAAGTTTTTTTTATTAGTGTCCTTTAAGATAGGCAAACAACTCTTTCTGATAGGAAGGGAAGTAACTCTTGTCAAGAAGGGATTAATACAGACCACAATACGACTACTAAAGCAATATCAAGGCAAGCAACTTTGCTATATTTAAGAGTGTCCTTAAAGACAGGCAACTCTCCCACTAAAAGGGAAGTAACTCTTGTTAACAATGCACTAATCCAGACCACAATATTACCATTATAATTCAGATTCCAGCAGTAACAGAAGAGGTAGAATGTTAGCTAGAGATCCAAGTATTAAACACCAGTATTTAAAACGTAGATCATCCAGTGGAAATAGATCAGCTTCTAGAGAAAGAATTTTAACTCAAGCTCTTCAACAAGCACATGATTTGGTCAGTATTTATATACTGTATAATTGCTTATATAGCGCTCACTTTTTTACCCTAAATCTTGGGTCTGGTCTCCCTGCCCAGAACCTTTGTTTTTAGAATGCCCAAAGATGGTCATTAGACCTACTTTTCTGCACCTTATCGTGCTAATGGGCAACGCCATGCAGTGTGCAATGAGGAAAAATTTTGCCAAGACATCGGGATTATCCTACTTTTTCGATTGCAATCTGTCAAGGGATCTTTAATGTGTTCAGCCTGTAGCACACAGAGCCTCGGTTTATTATCCTCTGAACGACTAGAAATTTTTCCATGACCATTTCACAGAGGTACCATGGCTCAAAAAATGACATAATTTCCAAAACTTGTTCTCCTGATGAAGGTTTCATAGCAGAAACAGCATGAATTGAGCTTTTAAATACATAGAGAAAATCATCAATGAAAAATGTATTTTTTTTTTTCAGAATGTCCAGAATTTATACCTGGGTAACAATCCAAGAACGAACCCGTCCGAGCAGGGTCAGCTCCTCCCACCAACCAACCGTGGACAGTTAAAAACTAACTCCATAGTGACTACCAGTAGTAAGAATACACCTTCGACAGATCTCAATATACAGTTAGACGGGTTGGGGCTGGAAAATATGACCCTTAGGGACATCATTCATTGAACTTGGTTTAAATAGATTTGAAAAGTTTTCTAAATTTATGTGTATCAGGGACACTGATAGCATCAATTTACACCATTCTAATTTTCAATCAGACGTCTGTGGTTCTTGTTAAAGAGATTGTAAAGAGGTTTTCTAATTTTTTTATGTGTATCAGAGACACTGATATCATCAATTTACATCATTCTAATTTTCAATCAGATGTCTGTGGTTCTTGTTAAAGAGATTGTAAAGAAGTTTTCTAAATTTTTTATGTGTATCAGAGACACTGACAGCATCAATTTACACCATTCAAATTTTCAATCAGAAGTCTGTGGTCCCTGCAATTCCAATGAAAACTTTTTGATGACGTCAAAAGTTAATCTAGGTGTTTTAGGTTGTTTTCCAGATTTTAAATGTGTTAAAAATGAAGTATATGTAAAATATTATTAATCGTATAAAAACTGTGATATTTTGAAATGATACTGGTGAAAATTTTGTATTTATATTATTATTATTATTGTTAACGAATTAATTTAATAAAATTATTTTGTAATTTTCAATTTTCGCTTTTTTTGTGACCATCTACACAAGTTACGCTGTAACTATCTGTCTACAGTGTGCTTAAAATTGAATTTTTCACCTATTTCACAAATATTCCAAATTTTAATGTCATTTGTCACAGAATGTCTTCCGGTCCAAAATTTTTAATGATTTTAGATATAACATACGCCCACTTTCCCGATACATTTTCAGTATATCAAGGGAGGTCACCTATCTGTGTCAAATCATACCAAAAATCTAATTCGTGCAAGATATTGTTGATTTAAACAAACACACAAAATTTCATAAAGTTCTGACACCTCTATAGCGTTCACAAGCCAAATTCAACATAATTTCAGTGTATCATTAAAATCAGATAAAAACTGTAGTCTCTATTGTGTTCACAAACAACTAAGTCAAGGGCAATAACTCCAAAACCATTGTCTATTTTGAACTTGACCAAGATCTAATCAATATAAATCATCACACCAAATTTCATTCAAATCAGTTGAAAACTGTAGTCTCCATTGTCTTCAGAAATATTGACACATTTTTACTAAGTCAAGGGCAATAACTCAAAAACTATTCATTGAAAAATTGTCAATTTTGAACTTGACCAGGATCTCATCAATATAAATGATCACACAAAGGTTTAATTGAAACCATCGCTTTTGGTGTTATCGGTAGAAAGCAAACATTAAGGCAATTTTTCGGAAGCATTGGCCAAGGCATAAGAATTTTACTTACCAATTTATTGCCTTGTGGATTCAAACCCACGACACCCAATCCTAGCAAACGATAATCCAACTCACTACATTAGTCATAGGGATTCAAAGCTGACAACAAACCAACTTTTGAAAGCATCGGTCAAGGCATCATATTTTTTCTAACATTGAGGAGGATTCAAACCCACGACACCCATATATCAGACGCCTAGCAGAAGACAATCAAACTTGCAAAAACACATATTTTTACACCAAATTTTTTATTTTTTGTGACATTTTTTTTAGCTTACAATTAACAAATTATCAAATTTAATGGTTCCCTTTTTTTTAGCCCATTATTATCAAAACAACTGTCGGTTAATTCTATTATATTCACAGATTAGCTAGAATGATTGACAGGTGAATATTGACCAATCCTCTTACAATCATCGTTTCCCGAATACGGGTTTATTAACCTGTATCAAACTCAGTCCACTACATTTCGTTTTGGGGGCGTGGAAATAAGATTGGTGCTATTTAAATCTGACCAATCAGATCGTTAGAACAGAAATGAGGTCATGTAAACAAAACACAACAGCGTATCACGAATACAGGTTTTAACATAGTCTTATTAACCCATATCAAACTAAACCCACTACATTTCGTTTTGGGGGCGTGGAAATGAGATTGGTGCTATTTAAATCTGACCAATCAGATTAGTAGAACAGAAATGAGGTCACGTAAACAAAATACAACATCGCTTTGCTGCCGTCCGTTTGAAGAGATAAAAACACATTCTTTCTAAGTAAATATTCCAAAGTAAGTTTTGATTTTCTCTCGGCTTCAATTCTTTAACGAAAATCTTACTCAATTCTGTACCGTAGGCTACATATTCATCAAAATATGAAATGACACGCTGCTTTCGTTTTGTTTACGTGATTTGTTTTCATTGGCTAAAATTTGCTACCAATACAATAGGGCCAATTTTGATTGGACAATATTTAGCTATGAATATGTAATTTTTCTCACTTTTATTACCACAACCCACAAACAACAAATTGAACCAGGTTTCATTTTTGAGGTGTATGCAGACGACAGATATCAGAAAGATTGAAGGGAGGTAATTTTGTGTGGTTGTTCGCAAAAACGTCCACTAAATGTTAGTGAAAATGTACACTAAATATTCGGAAAAGTGTACAATAAATGTTCGCGAAAAGTGTACACTAAATTTTCGCAAAGGCTACACTAATTGTTCGCGATATTGTGCACAAAATTTTACCGTATGTAAACGAAATAGTGTTTGAGAAAATCCAATCCATGAAAAAGGACCTACGTTAATTGATAAACAGGTTTCATCTTTACATTTTGTAGACTAAATGTGCTTGAAAACGTACACTCGTTCGCAAATAATGTACACTACTTGTTCCCAAATGTACACTAAATGTTCGCGAAAAATGTACACTACTTGTACACTACTTGTTCCCAATCAGATCGTTAGAACAGAAATGAGGTCATGTAAACAAAACACAACAGCGTATCACGAATACAGGTTTTAACATGGTCTTATTAACCCATATCAAACTAAGCCCACTACATTTCGTTTTGGGGGCGTGGAAATGAGATTGGTGCTATTTAAATCTGACTAATCAGATCGTTAGAACAGAAATGAGGTCACGTAAACAAAATACAACATCGCTTTGCTGCCGTCCGTTTGAAGAGATAAGAACACATTCTTTCTAAGTAAATATTCCAAAGTAAGTTTTGATTTTCTCTTGGCTTCAATTCTTTAACGAAAATCTTATTTAATTCTGTACCGTAGGCTACATATTCATCAAAATATGAAATGACATGCTGCTTTCGTTTTGTTTACGTGATTTGTTTTCATTGGCTGAAATTTGCTACCAATACAGTAGG
>NW_008711088.1:35341-45178 GCF_000327385.1 Lottia gigantea | reverse complement strand
ATGGCACACCATTTTTACCAGCTCTTCCTGTACGTCCGATACGATGAGTGTAGGCTGAAATTAGACATAAATTTGACATTTCAGAAAGATACAAGCATGATGACAACTTGGGTTCACGAGGATCCTTTCTACCAGCTGATCCTTGGCCAAACCTTTTGGCATTGATCAAAGTCACACATGAATTAACCATTTTTTACAAGGATAATAACTTAGGTTCACAAGGATCCTTTCTACCAGCTGGTCCTTGGTCAAACCTCTCGGTAATGATTTTACAAGGATAACAACTTAGGTTCACAAGGATCCTTTCTACTAGCTGATCCTTGGTCAAACTTCTTGGACTTGGGTTGAGTGCAATATTGAGGAAAGATGACTTATTCAAGGCCATCAGACTCTCACACGCCGACCGAGATTAGAACCCACAACCACCATTTATTTGATACTTTTCATCATCTCAGTGTTTAAAGGAATAATAAAAACTAAATTTACCTTCTATATTACGAGACATATCATAATTAATGACGTGAGACACATCTTTAATATCAATACCACGCCCAGCAACGTCTGTAGCTACCAGTATATCCTTCGAACCTCCTTTTAAACTGGCTAGAGCAAACTCTCTTTGTTCCTGTCCTTTACCACCATGAAGAGTGGTCGCATTAAACTAAAGATAAAAAAAAGAAATTTCAGCTACACGCACAAAATTCACGTATACATAATAATTTTATTAGAAGAAAAGACTATTACAACAACAATTACGTTGATATAACACCATGTAAAATAAGGAGTTGCAAAGTGAATCAGTTTTTTTTGGCAGGATAAATGAATTGAATATTTCTCAAGATGGCGGCTTACCAGATGAAACCACCCCATCCACGAAAAGGATAACTATCCCATAACGATGAGGAATGGCCTGCAGTGTGCAATAAGGAAAATTTTCCAGGACAGCAGCATTAGCCTTCCCCTTTGCAATTTCCAACTGTCTAGGGATCTTTAACATGCACAGTCTATAGCAGAAACCAGGTTGAAAAATCTGAAGGTATTATCTCAACCTATGCTAAGATTAAACCCTGAACCTTCAGATTAGCGAGCAAGCATCTAACTCACTAAAATCTGAAGGTATTATCTTGACCTATGCCAGGATTGAACCCTGAACCTTCAGATTAGCGAGCAAGCATCTAACTCACTGACAGGGGGAAACTGGGTTGAAAAATCTGAAGGTATTATCTCAACCTATGCTAAGATTAAACCCTGAACCTTCAGATTAGCGAGCAAGCATCTAACTCACTGACAGGGGGAAACTGGGTTGAAAAATCTGAAGGTATTATCTCAACCTATGCTAAGATTAAACCCTGAACCTTCAGATTAGCGAGCAAGCGTCTAACTCACTGACAGGGGGAAACTGGGTTGAAAAATCTGAAGGTATTATCTTGACCTATGCCAGGATTGAACCCTGGATCTTCAGGTTAGCGAGCAAGCATCATCTAACACACACTGAGCCATACAAAGGTATTATCTCGATCTATGACAGGATTGAACCCTGGACCTTCAGGTTAGCGAGCAAGCATCTAACTCACTGAGCCACCGTGGCTACTCTCACCTTCCAAAAGAAAATGGATGAACTCCACAACCGCTTTGTCTCTTTCTTATATAAATAAAATGTCTAAAAATTAGAAACTTACGCCCATTTTCTCCAAAGATTTGGCCAAAATATCGGCTCCCTTCTTCTGATTGACAAAAATAATAATAGGTGGTTCGATTCCCTCTTGTAGGATGTTGATTAACTTTTTACTAAAATAACAAACAAGCATAAGGTTAGTCCTAGTACAATTAAATAAAATTAAAGGGAGTGTGCGAGAACAGTCTTGGTCGGCGATTTTTGTAGCTGATTAGAGTCTTGTCAAGAGTTTCTCCAACTGACTGCAGGCACATGAGGAGACAAAAATCTCCAGTCGGTCGTTTTCCACCATGTCGATAATCACCTGAAGATCATGTAATTGAAAGGAAAATGAATCTGATTGGATGATGACGGTTTGTCTTACAGATGATAAAACTATCGGAGACAATTATCAAACTTGTTTGATATTATAAATCCTGTCGGTGATAATCTTGTCGATTCGAGTCTGTGACAAAAATCTCTGAACAAGACCATTCGTGTGCCTGTAGCTTTAAATATATTTACCTCCCTTTGTGCTCTTATTTGCTCATTTGTATCTTTGAGTGCCATTTTAGAAATCGGCCATTTTGAAACTAGCTATTACTGTCACATTGACGATGGAGACCAAAAACAAAAAATAATTTTACCGTTTTTCTTTTTCTGTAACCATGTAGACTAACTGTTCAACTCTTTCGACAGGTTTCCCAACGTTACCAATATTAACAATAGCTGGACGTCGTAAAAATGTCCGCGCTAATCTTTCAACACTAGGTGGCATAGTAGCTGTGAACATAACAGT
Source organism: Lottia gigantea (assembly GCF_000327385.1). Lineage (NCBI taxonomy): Eukaryota > Metazoa > Mollusca > Gastropoda > Lottiidae > Lottia > Lottia gigantea. The sequence goes on along the minus strand of NW_008711088.1, from coordinate 42,725 downwards.
CTGAAAGAAAATTCGTAAAAGATCATTTCCAGTAGAGGGCCTATCTCATTGGTCAACTGGACGAACATGTTTGAAAATTATTTCAGGCTCTGAGACGTCTGTGACGTCTTCTTCAGATGAAGCACAGTTGCTGAGACTTATTTTCTTTGCAAGAAAAAAGACGACTCCGCAATTTGTCTCCGAGACCTGATGGAGACCAAGGAGATGTATCTGCGATGTATTTCTTGATCCATGTACGAGACCACGTGCCTAATGTATGTGTGCGAAGATGTTGCAACCTACAAGACGTCTTGGACTCCATCTTTCCAAAGATTTACCAAAATGAATACTTACTTGTCGATACTTCTTTTTGGAATTGAAATTCTGCAACATTTTCGTATTATCTTCTGCTTCTTCAGTATCTGGCTTTTCATTGGTCACTGGTAAATATTCGAGAATCTTTCTGACGTCAGGTTCGAAACCCATATCAATCATTCTGTCGGCTTCGTCCATGACGATATACGTGCACTGACTCAAAACTAGGTAACGATTTTCTAGGACATCGATCAAACGACCAGGCGTGGCGATAACGATCTACAAACATAGACGAAAAAAACTCAGAATAGGAAATCCGCCATGATGTCATCAATGTTGGTGTGTGTATCACATGATACACAATTTTGACCAGGTGTAGCGATAACAATCTACAAATATAGACGGAAAAAACTCAAAATAGGAAATCAGCCATTACGTCACCAATTTTGGTATGTGTAAAACCTCCTTCTCCAATCTCACTAACTCAAAACTAATCATATTTTACATCATTAAAATCAGAATTAATTAAGTTATTTAATGATACTTTCAGATGAATTTTACCATCACATATTTCTGAGAAAGGGTAGTTTTAAGCCTATTTTCTCTGTGTTGATCGAGTGTTTAATGACGTCAAATTGGCTATTCATTTATACCACTTCGCCATCTTATCAATGGATGACGTAATTTACATTATAAGCCTCACATTCTATGATTCTAAAACGAGGCACGAATAAGGTCAGTGTTAAACTAGGTTTTTTGTCGTCTGCTATACAAACCTCACAACCCTGGCGTAATTTGAAGCCTTGTTCCTCTCTTGATATTCCACCAATAACAGAAACGGTCCTAATACCAAGATTTTTACCAAATTTAACCGATTCTTCTTCAATTTGTTGAGCCAATTCTCTTGTTGGGGCTAGAATTACAGCGTATGGACCTTGGTCAGCATCTTCTAATCTGTAAGATGGTTTAAATTTCTGAGATTAGCTAACGATTTAAAAGCCAACGTGACCAAAAAAGGGGATAAGTTAAGGCCAGAGTCTATAGGAGAGTTCGAATATTAGCACGATGTCATTTGCTAGGTTACGTCTTCAATGGTGGTCGTGGATTCTAATCTTGGTCAGCTTGTGAAAGTCTGATGTCCTGGATGTCATCAAACACTTAGTTTTAGTGGAATTGCAAGAACCACAGACGTCTGATTGAAAATTAGAATGGTGTAAATTGATGCTATCAGTGTCTCTGATACACATAAAAAATTTAGAAAACATCTTTACAATCTCTTTAACAAGAACCACAGACGTCTGATTGGAAATTAGAATGGTGTAAATTGATGCTATCAGTGTCTCTGATACACATAAAAAATTTAGAAAACCATTTCACAATCTCTTTAAGGAATTTGGCGAATGTAAGAATAGCTCACCTTTCTATTTTGGGTAGATCTTGAATCCAAACTAACAAAGGAATAAGGAAGGCGGCTGTTTTACCGGAACCAGTTTCAGCCACGCCTATGATATCTCTGTTCTGTAGACCAATAGGAATCGCAGCCTTCTGGATGGGTGTTGGTTCCTGGAATATAGAATTGAAAACTCTGTGAAGTTATAATTTAACAAGAACCACAGACGTCTGATTGAAAATTAGAATGGTGTAAATTGATGCTATCAGTGTCTCTGATACACATAAAAAATTTAGAAAACCTCTTTACAATCTCTTTAACAAGAACCACAGACGTCTGATTGAAAATTAGAATGATGTAAATTGATGCTATCAGTGTCTCTGATACACACAAAAAATTTAGAAAACCTTTTTACAATCTCTTTAACAAGAACCACAGACGTCTGATTGAAAATTAGAATGATGTAAATTGATGCTATCAGTGTCTCTGATACACATAAAAAATATAGAAAACCTCTTTACAATCTCTTTAACAAGAACCACAGACGTCTGATTGAAAATTAGAATGGTGTAAATTGATGCTATCAGTGTCTCTGATATACATAAAAAATTTAGAAAACCTCTTCACAATCTCTTTAATTAAACTCTCCCCCACCAAAAAAAAACAAACAAGAATTACCGTGTATCCAATTTTATCTATAACTTCTAATAATTCGCGATTCAACGCGGATTCTTTCCATGCTCGTAAAGGATTTGGAACTTGGCCACCCTTTACACTAATCTTAAAATCTTCTTTGAAAATACGCCAGTCTCTCTCACACATCTCAGGACATTCTTTTTGGCTCCAATGTCTGTCGTCCCATTTCTGTTTCGCTTCTTTCTTCGCCACGTTACTCAGTCGTTTACTGAAAAAACACAGCAGTTGTATTTGTTGTGGCAACGAAAATATCTGTTAACAACCGAATTATAACCAACCTTACTAGCAGACGCTTGTTGTCTTTTTACAGCCAAATTATAACCGACCTTACAAGGCAGACACTTGTAGTCTTTTAACAGCCGAATTATAACCAACCTTACTAGCAGACGCTTGTTGTCTTTTAACAGCTGAATTATAACCGACCTTACAAGGCAGATGCTTGTTGTCTTTTAACAGCCGAATTATAACCAACCTTACTAGGCAGATGCTTGTTGTCTTTTAACAGCCGAATTATAACCGACCTTACTAGGCAGACACTTGTTGTCTTTTAACAGCCGAATTATAACCAACCTTACTAGGCAGATGCTTGTTGTCTTTTAACAGCCGAATTATAACCGACCTTACTAGGCAGATGCTTGTTGTCTTTTAACAGCCGAATTATAACCGACCTTACTAAGTATACGCTTGTTGTCTTTTAACAGCCGAATTATAACATTACTAGGGAGACGCTTGTTGTCTTTTTACAGCCGAATTATAACCGACCTTACTAGGCAGACGCATGTTGTCTTTTAACAGCCGTTTTATAACCGACCTTACTAAGTATACGCTTGTTGTCTTTTAACAGCTGAATTATAACCGACCTTACTAGGCAGACGCTTGTTGTCTTTTTACAGGACCTTACTAGGCAGATGCTTGTTGTCTTTTAACAGCCGAATTATAACCGACCTTACTAGGCAGACACTTGTTGTCTTTTAACAGCCGAATTATAACCAACCTTACTAGGCAGATGTTTGTTGTCTTTTAACAGCTGAATTATAACCGACCTTACTAGGCAGACGCTTGTTGTCTTTTAACAGCCAAATTACCGCCAACTTATATCTAAATTCAGTTTTATTATCCAATCAAATTACTGTATTTCTTAAAATCTGGATTTTATATTATTTTAGTATTTTAGAATACGACCCTAGCATCCATTCGTAATTGCGAAGTTTTCGACTATTTTATGAGCGCTGTTTTCTACTTACACTTCTTGTTCCTTCTCACCCTCCGTTCTTCTCTTCTCTAGTAAATCTCCGTAAAACTTGGATTGATCTTTCTTCTGGGCCTGAAATATGGTTAATAATTTATTTATAAGTAGCTTTTATGATAACAACATAATATGCAGTGTGCAATGAGGGAAATTTTGTCGGGACAGCGGCATAAGTCTACTCTTTTTTGTTTCCAACTGTTGAGGAATCTTTGACATGTACAGTCTGTAGCACACAGGGCCACGGTTTATTGTCCTATCTGAACAACTAGACGCTTTAACGTACACAGCCTGTAGCCTACGAGGCCTCGGTTTATTGTCCCATCCGAACAACTAAACACTTTTTCCATGTCAGCACCTCTGACCTACATTTTATGCAACCCCCTCCCCCCTCTTCCAAAAAAAAACCAAAAATATTTAAGTGAAATTCTCCCTACCTTAATATCAATTCCAGCAATATTACCACGACCGAAAAACTGAACTTGATGTCGTTCTTTATAGAGGGCGTTATAATCTGTAGAAGTATCGTCACCTGCGTCCCAATCAAAAACAAACTTTCTGTCATTTAAACGACGTATTCTCTTTTTCTTCTTGATCATACCTAAATACCGCTCCTACAATATTTTTCAAATGTTTCGTTTCAGGTTTTTTCTATGGGAAATTAAAATAATCAACAATGTTTTAAAAAAATTTTTAATGTCACATGTGAAATGTTCATAGAATTTTGGTAAAAATCTTCAAAAAGAGGTATCTAGGAGATTGAAAAGATAGCTTGCCAGGCAAGGTAAAATACGCCCACTGGCAGCTTTGATTTTAAATAAAAATATTTGACAGTACAGTAACAATCACCAGTATGAAATATTCAACCTTCAGTCATACACTTCTTTTGAACTCTTTAGGGCGATACTGAATAATATTGAGCATGAGTAATTGCCCTTGTTCTTGAAAACGTGTTCAATTTTTAGCTTGTAAAAACTCTAGAAGGCAAATATTCAATCTTCAGCCCAGGACTGAATAATAAAATCAAGTTTTGTCAAAATCCAGCAAGAATCATGCCTTTTAGTGTTTAAGAGCTAAATTTGAAAGCGTTTTCAAGAACAAGGGCAATAACTCATACTAAATATTTTTCAATTCTTCTGATTTTCAATAGGGTTCATCCTTGGGTGATTACGAACATTCACACCAAGTTTCATCAAAATCCGTCAAGAATTGTGCCTTCTACAGTGATTTGAACGCGTTTTCAAAAGCAAGGGCAATAACTCATACTAAATATTTTTCGATTTTTCTGATTTTCAATAGGCTTTATCCTTGGGTGATAACAAACACTCGTGCCAAGTTTCGTCAAAATCCGTCAAGAATTGTCCCTTCTAGAGTGTTTACAAGGAAAAAATTGAACGTGTTTTCAAGAACAAGGGCAATAACTCATACTTAATATATTTCGATTCTTCTGATTTTCAATAGGGTTCATCCTTGGTTGATTACGAACACTAACACCAAGTTTCGTCAAAATCCGTCAAGGAATTGTGCCTTCTACAGTGATTACGAGCTAAAAATTGAACGCGTTTTCAAAAGCAAGGGCAATAACTCATACTAAATATTTTTCGATTTTTCTGATTTTCAATAGGGTTCATCCTTGGGTGATAACAAACAACCATACCAAGTTTCGTCAAAATCTGTCGAGAATTGTCCCTTCTAGAGTGTTTACAAGCTAAAAATTGAATGCATTTTCAAGAACAAGGGCAATAACTCATACTAGATATTTTTCGATTCCTGTGATTTTCAATAGGGTTCATCCTTGGATGATTACGAACACTCATACCAAGTTTCGTCAAAATCCGTCAAGAACTGTGTCTTGTAGAGTGTTTACGAGCAATTGTGGATGGACCGACAGAGGGTTAGGGTTAGGAAGGGCTGGTCATATCAACTACATCGGGCTTCACGACTCGAAAAAGGAATATAAGGGACTGTCTGGAAAGAAACAAGTCATAGAGAAAAGTAAAAATGGACGTCAAAGTAACAAAAGAGAAATTGGGTGCTGCGGTCATGAAGGCGAAGGAGAGGCAGAGAAAGAGAAGAGAGGAAGAGGCGAAGAAAAGAAGGGAAGAGAGGAGGGTCATGTTTAAAAAGATGGAAGAGATAGAGGTGTTAGAGGAGGATGTAGGGGAAGAGGTGAAGGGGAGAAGAGAGAGGAGGAGAGATGATTTAGAGGAGGAGGATGATGAGGATTGGGCAGTAGGCTATGGGCGTGATAGAGAGGAGGTACCAGAGAGGGTGAAGGAGAGAAGGGCTAGAATAAAAGGGTTAGTAGAGTTAAGAATGGAGGAAGAGAGAGAAGAGGAAGAAGATGAAGACACCTATTGCTGTGTTTATGGGTGTGTAATTGTTTAAAAATAAAATATTTTAAATGAACTTTGTTTTATTTGATTTAATTACTGAAAATGCCAAAATATGCTGAAAGGGTCAAAGAGCCAAAAGGGCCAAAGTGAGTGCCAAAAGGGCCAAAAGTGCCAAAAGCATGTTTTCAATGACCAATCTCTTTGGCTCTCAATTCTTTGCTAACTGTTGGATAGACTTGAAACTTGGCACGGAACTGCAGAATGATAGAACGATCTCAGGCGTAAAAGCATGGCGCAATAGATAGAACTTGCTGCATGCAAGAGCACTTTAATTTTTTGTTGGATTTTTGAGATGGCAATAGGGACTTTAGTTCATCAAATTTCGATATGAGGAGTATCAGCGGCCATTTTGAATATGGTTGCTAAGACTGTGTATGAAGTATAAAAGCATGGCAACCGGGTAGTTCGAGTTACATTTGGGATTTGAGACTTTGATGATGGGACACAGGAGTGAATTGGCTTTGTGCATGCATGAAATGTTAGGCAGATGACGAAAAACCTGGTTTTTGCAATTTTGCAATTTTGTTTATGTGCAAAAAGTTGCAAAGCTAGAAAGCTAAAAATTGCAAAGATTGATAGAGAATAAAAAACTGTATCTGTTTGAAGCAAATCTCTTGGCTATAAAGTGAAACCATGTATTTGGAATTCGTGGAAAAAAAGTGTTAGGGAATCTGAAAAAAATCAACCTTCTAGGGTTAAATAGGTCACATGCTAGAGCAGTATGAAATGTTCTGTTGATGGAATTTTGGTAAAAATCTTGAAAAAGAGTGAAAAAGTTGCAAATTTTTCAGTAACTTGTCTTATCGTGGTATCTTGGAGATTGAAAAGATGAAATAGAAATCATTTTGACAGTCAAATATCAAGTTTTATGACTTTGTTTAGGGTTAGGAAGGGCTGGTCATATCAACTACATCGGGCTTCACGACTCGAAAAAGGAATATAAGGGACTGTCTGGAAAGAAACAAGTCATAGAGAAAAGTAAAATGGACGTCAAAGTAACAAAAGAGAAATTGGGTGCTGCGGTGGTGAAGGCGAAGGAGAGGCAGAGAAAGAGAAGAGAGGAAGAGGCGAAGAAAAGAAGGGAAGAGAGGAGTGTCATGTTTAAAAAGATGGAAGAGATAGAGGTGTTAGAGGAGGATGTAGGGGAAGAGGTGAAGGGGAGAAGAGAGAGGAGGAGAGATGAGGATTGGGCAGTAGGCTATGGGCGTGATAGAGAGGAGATACCAGAGAGGGTGAAGGAGAGAAGGGCTAGAATAAAAGGGTTAGTAGAGTTTAGAGTGGCTGAAAGAGAAGAAGAAGAGGAAGAAGAAGACACCTATTGCTGTGTTTACNGGGTGTGTAATTGTTTAAAAATAAAATATT
>NW_008711088.1:33123-35291 GCF_000327385.1 Lottia gigantea | reverse complement strand
CCAAAAGGGCCAAAGTGAGTGCCAAAAGGGCCAAAAGTGCCAAAAGCATGTTTTCAATGACCAATCTCTTTGGCTCTCAATTCTTTGCTAACTGTTGGATTGACTTGAAACTTGGCACGGAACTGCAAAATGACAGAACGATCTCAGACGTAAAAGCATGGCGCCATAGATAGAACTTGCTGCATGCAAGTGTCAAAGAGCACTTTAATTTTTTGTTGGATTTTTGAGATGACAATAGGGACTTTAGTTCATCAAATTTCGATATGCGCAGTATCAGAGGCCATTTTGAATATGGTTGCTAAGACTGTGTATGAAGTATAAAAGCACGGCAACCTTGTAGTTCGAGTTACATTTGGGATTTGAGACTTTGATGATGGGACACAGGAGTGAATTGGCTTTGAGCATGCATGAAATGTTAGGCAGATGACGAAAAACCTGGTTTTTGCAATTTTGCAATTTTGTTTATGTACAAAAAGTTGTAAAGCTAAAAAGCTAAAAATTGCAAAGATTGATAGAGAATAAAAAACTTTATCTATATGTAAAGTTTGAAGCAAATCTCTTGGCTATAAATTGAAACCATGTATTTGGAATTCGTGGAAAAAAAGTGTTAGGGAATCTAAAAAAATCAACTTTCTAGGTTAAATAGGTCACATGCTAGAGCAGTATGAAATGTTCTGTTGATGGAATTTTGGGTAAAAATCTTGAAAAAGAGTGAAAAAGTTGCAAATTTTTGAGTAACTTGTCTTATCGTGGTATCTTGAAGATTGAAAAGATGAAATAGAAATCATTTTGAAAGTCAAATATCAAGTTTTGTGACTTTGTTTAGGGTTAGGAAGGGATGACCATATCAACTACATCGGGCTTCACGACTCGAAAAAGGCATATAAGGTAGAGAAAAGACAGAAACAAGTCATTGAGAAAACTTAGAAAGAAGATGGATTATATAGATATGGATAAAGCCAGGAAAGACAGAGAGAGAGCATTCAGAGAAGAACGGAGAAAAGAGATGAAGAAGGAAGTTGAGAAGGCGTTGAGGAAGAGGGAAGAAGAATTGAGAGCTAGTGAAGAGATAGAGGTTTTGGAAGAGAATGTCGAGCAAGTCAGAGAGAGAAGGCAGAGGAGGGTAACTTTTAATGTGTCAGAGGAGTCAGTTGAGGTTTCTGGAATTGTTTTTCAAACAGAAGGAGAGGAGAGAGTGAGAGGAAGAAGGGCTGGAATGGAGACGAGAAGAGAGACAGAGGTAGCGCCGTTTAGGACACTGGGTGGGAAAAGAAAGAAAGAAAGGTGTTGTGTTTTGGTTTAAAATTTATTAGAGATACTCTCTTATAGAAGCACTGGCCTAGGTCACAAGTAGAGACTGTGGATTTCAGCATTGGAATACATCAATTTTACAGGAAATTACCTACTTCTGGAGAGATTTACAATTAATTCAGAAATGCAAAGGAATTGTTTCTGGGAGTTAATGAAAGGGGATCTAATCTACCATGAACAAGAACTTTACTCAGATTTTTATTCACTTTGTAAGCAGTCACCAAACATTTAGTATAGATGTTTGGGAATTTGTCCTGAAGTTCCTGAAGGTCTATATAAAAGTGTTTGACAACCACAGAGGTATTTTTAGCTGTAGAAAAGGTATATTTTGATTGTCATGTTGTATATTTGGGCCGTCAGGTCAACTGTTTTTAATAAACTGTAATATCTGTATTGAAGAGAGTTTTTTTTAGAGTGTTTTCAATGACCAGTCCTGGAATAGAAGCTAAAAAGGCCAAAAAAAATGGTGTAGGCTCAAAAAGGGGCCAAAATATGCCCAAAGTGATAAAGGCATTTTCAGTGACCAATCTTTTCGGCTCTCATTTCTTTGCTAACTGTCGGATGGCCTTGAAACTTGGTACGGAACTGCGGAATGACAGAACGAACACTCATACCATGTTTCGTCAAAATCCATCAAGAACTGTGTCTTGTAGAGTGTTTACAAGCAATTGTGGATGGACCGACCGACGGACATGGGTGAGGGCAATATACGCCCCCCCATTTCATGTGGGCATATAANAATGATCAAAAATTTTTATGACACATGTGACATGTTCATAGAATTTTGGTAAAAATCTGGGATATCTTGGATAACTTGTCTAAAAGTGGTATCTAGAAGATTGAAAAGATGATATAGA
>NW_008711088.1:28407-33073 GCF_000327385.1 Lottia gigantea | reverse complement strand
GAAGAGAGACAGAGGTAGCGCCGTTTAGGACACTGGGTGGGAAAAGAAAGAAAGAAAGGTGTTGTGTTTTGGTTTAAAATTTATTAGAGATACTCTCTTATAGAAGCACTGGCCTAGGTCACAAGAAGAGACTATGGATTTCAGCATTGGAATACATCAATTTTACAGGAAATTACCTACTTCTGGAGAGATTTACAATTAATTCAGAAATTCAAAGGAATTGTTTCTGGAAGTTAATGAAAGGGGATCTAATCTACCATGAACAAGAACTTTACTCAGATTTTTATTCACTTTGTAAGCAGTCACCAAACATTTAGTATAGATGTTTGGGAATTTGTCCTGAAGTTCCTGAAGGTCTATATAAAAGTGTTTGACAACCACAGAGGTATTTATAGCTGTAGAAAAGGTATATTTTGATTGTCATGTTGTATATTTGGGCCGTCAGGTCAACTGTTTTTAATAAACTGTAATATCTGTATTAAAGAGAGTTTTTTTTAGAGTGTTTTCAATGACCAGTCCTGAAATAGAAGCTAAAAAGGCCAAAAAAAATGGTGTAGGCTCAAAAAGGGGCCAAAATATGTCCAAAGTTATAAAGGCATTTTCAGTGACCAATCTTTTTGGCTCTCATTTCTTTGCTAATTGTCAGATGGTTTTGAAACTTGGCACGAAACTGCCGAATAACAGTACGATCTTAGGCGTAAAAGGATGGCGCCATTGCTGCATGCAAGTGTCAAAGAGCACTTTAAAAAGCAAATATTGGATTTGTGGCTAACAGATAGTGTTAGTACTAGTAATTTATGGTAAAATAGCCCAAAAAAAGAAAAAAAAAGAAAGAAAAAAAAGTTAAGGCTTAGGTAGGGGTAGGCTACTTGTAACGCTTAGTTGTCGAAAAGTAAAAGTTGAATCTTTTTGAAATTTGAGGAGGTTATAGTGTAGTCAATAAGTTAATTGCCAATGAAAACAGAGTGTGGATCCTCCAAAATTGAACCCTTTAACAGCCAAGTGAAAATAGGCCCAAAAAGAGTCACTCTAAAGTAAAGTTGTGGTCGGCTTGGTGTCATAGGTTTTAGAATAGTAATGACTAAATCAAGTAGAAAAACTGAAATGTCTTGTGGACACTCTTAAGGAAAAAACAGGTAAAACTTAAAGTGGAAATGGTGCAGGATTTGTGTACAAAAAACTACTGAAGTGATCTGGTTGAAACTTGGTTTGATGATAGAGAAATGGTTCCCGTCAATGGGGAAAATAGCCACGTGTCCAGCAGAGCTTTACTTGCTGAGATATAAGCTTGGAAAGTGGAAAACTTCAAGTACCATGTTGACCAAGCTCCAGACAAGGACCATAACTCAACGAATTTTCGAGTCCGGGAGTTGAAATTTCACAGGCATGTAGCCAGATAGTACAGTTATATGTCTGCGAAATTTCAGCTTTCTGGCTCCAAAACTCAGCTATTGAGTAATATGAAGAGAAGCTTCAAGATTTGATGTGTAGCTAGCTTACTACCTGTATTTTATTGGTGTCTGAAGATTGGCTGATTGCAGGAATCTGACTTTGAAAACCCTCTGGAATTATGTGCCACAAACATTGGCATCCAAGAATTAGGGGTATGAAAATAAGGCTTTCTCTAAGCAGGCTAGGAAATTCTGACCTGTATACCTGGTTTTTGGGACACAAAAAAAAAAAAACTTAAGGCTGAGTGATGAACGCGCTTTAAGGGGGTCAACTTTTGGTCCAATTGCACACGACAATTTGGAGATTTGGCGGATAATCAGAAATGGGCTTTTACAGATGGCATTTTTTGGGAAAAGTTGAAAATGACAAAGAAGGAATGGTAGAAAGGATCCTCGTGAAGTTTTTATCCTTGTTTACACTGACCGAGATTAGACATAACCAAACAAATGAGGTCATCTGAAGATTCCAATACTCTAATTGACTGCGCTACAAACCTTCCTAAAAAACGTTAATCATAAGAAGATAGTGATACTAAATGATTAACCATAAGAATGAGGTCATCTGAAGATTCCAATACTCTAATTGACTGTGCTACAAACCTTCCTAAAAAACATAAACCATCAGAAGATAGTGATACTAAATGATTAACCATAAGAATGAGGTCATCTGAAGATTCCAATACTCTAATTGACTGTGCTACAAACCTTCCTAAAAAACGTTAATCATAAGAAGATAGTGATACTAAATGATTAACCATAAGAATGAGGTCATGTGAAGATTCCAATACTCTAACACAACTGTGCTACAAACCTTCCCTTAAAACGATAAATCTAAGAATAATTTGGCCGCGATTGAAAGAGTCAGCTATAAGATTAATACCTTTATTGCCTCTTCTTCTTTCGCTTTATCTTTATCAACTCTTCCTTTATTTCGTTCATCCGTTTCAACCACCTCTCTATCTCTTCTTTCTCTCCGTTCTTTCTCTCTATCATATCCAGTATCTAGAAAAAAATATACGATAACATCTTCAAGATGTCAAGCTATTATGAACTACATCTTATACCTTGACTACAATAGTCACCTTTCTTGTATTACATCTTCACAATGTCAAGCTATTACAAACTTCGTCTTATACCTTGACTACAATAGTCACCTTTCTTGTATCACATCTTAACAATGTCAAGCTATTACCAACTTTGTCTTTTACCTTGACTGCAATAGTCACCTTTCTTGTATCACATCTTAACAATGTCAAGCTTTTACCAACTTCATCTTCACAATGTCAAGCTATTACAAACTTAGTCTTATACCTTGACTGCAATAGTCACCTTTCTTGTATCACATCTTAACAATGTCAAGCTTTTACCAACTTCATCTTCACAATGTCAAGCTAGTACAAACTTCATCTTATACCTTGACTGCAATAGTCACCTTTCTTGATCATGGATATTTGTAAACACAGAATACTGCTTATCATTAAGTTTTGCAGACTTATTTTCTTGGGTTTTAAAATGAATTAACTGTTTCTTACCCATAGCAGAACGTCCAGCTTTATGAAAGTCCATCTGTTTCTTTCGTTCATCTTCTTGTTTCCGTCTGATTTCCTCCACTTGTTCTTGACGTCTTTTTAACGCTTCCGCTGCCCTTTCTTCTTTTGTTAAAAATTTGGGCTGAAATCAAGTTTTACATCCTATTTTTCTGCAATCTGATTGGGCTAATGAAGACGGACAATGCCATGCAGTGTACAATGAGGGAAATTTTGTCAGGACATCTCGATTTATGCCAAGATTGAACCCTGGACAATGGACATTCAGGTTAGCGAGCTTGAATTCACTCAGACATCGCAGATCCCAGGATGCTGGGAGAAATTCCATTTTAAGATGCTTTCAAAAAATTTTAAATTTTGCCAGGACAGCAACATTAGCCTGCTCTTTTTCGATTTCCAACTGTCGAGAGATCTTTAACGTGCACAGCCTGTAGTACACGGGGCCTCGGTTTATTGTCCCATCCGAACGACTAGACGCTTTTTCCATGTCAGCCCCTCGTACCTGCATCACTGACGGGGAAACTGGGTTGAAAAATCCGAAGGTATTATCTCGACCTATGCCGGGATTGAACCCTGGACCTTCAGGTTACCAAGCAAGCGTCTAACTCACTGAGCCACCGCGGCTCCCCCTGTTTGGGTCAAAGATAAGTGAGAGAGGAAAGAAAGGGGGTTCAGATAACTATGTTCCTCAATATTTTGATTTTCTTTTTTTGGATGATATCAGGTCAACTCTCAGAAGCATTGGCCATGGCTCCCAAGACCCTTTATGATAAGAATTTACCTTGCTTAAGGCTTCCTCTTCAGCTTTTTTCTTAGCCAACATTTCTTCTAGAGACAATGGAACTCGTTTCACTTTACTTTCCTCTTCTTCTTCCTCTTTCTTACTTCTGATAAAATAATATATAAATATTGAGAGCCAGACAGGGCATGTTTACTGTTCTAGACACCTGATACCACTTTTCATAATGAAATACTTACTCACTTATAATTGATATACTTCCTCATGTGAGCAGTTTTGTGCCAGGCAGGGTATGCTTACTCTTCAAGACATCTGATACCACTGACTCACTTATGATTGATATACTTCCACATGTGAAAAGTTCATTAGCTGTTACCACTGTTTCACCAATATGTTTGAATTTCGGGTTTCATTTTGCATTTCAGTTTGAGTGCACCTTCAAGTTCCCAGTTTTATTTTACTCTTCAAATCCCTGGTAGTATCTTTATCTAACGAACTTACCTATCATCCTTATTTCTTGATTCTTTTTTCTTTTTTCTATCACGGCTTCTGCTTCGACTTCTCTTCCTATCGCGACTTCGACTGCGTTTTCGTGATCTTTCTTTACTACGACTTCTATTTCTAATTATGATAGAAAAACAAAAACAGTTGAGTAAACCCTAACCCTAACCCTAACAGTCAGCTTAGCGCGCAAGCATCTAACTCACTGACAGGGGGAAACTGGGTTGAAAAATCTGAAGGTATCCTCTTGACCTATGCCGCGATTGAACCCTGGACCTTCAGGTTAGCGAGCAAGCATCTAACTCACTGACAGGGGGAAACTGGGTTGAAAAATCTGAAGGTATCCTCTTGACCTATGCCGCGATTGAACCCTGGACCTTCAGGTTAGCGAGCAAGCCTCCAACATCACTGACAGGAGGAAACCAGGT
>NW_008711088.1:23133-28357 GCF_000327385.1 Lottia gigantea | reverse complement strand
GTCACCATGTCAAGCTATTACAAACTGTGTCTTATACCTTGACTGCAATAGTCACCTTTCTTGTATCACATCTTCACAATGTCAAGCTATTACAAACTTCATCTTATACCTTGACTGCAATAACCACCTTTCTTGTATCACATCTTCACAATGTCAAGCTATTACAAACTTCGTCTTATACCTTGACTGCAATAGTCACCTTTCTTGATCATGGATATTTGTAAACACAGAATACTGCTTATCATTAAGTTTTGCAGACTTATTTTCTTGGGTTTTAAAATGAATGAACTGTTTCTTACCCATAGCAGAACGTCCAGCTTTATGAAAGTCCATCTGTTTCTTTCGTTCATCTTCTTGTTTCCGTCTGATTTCCTCCACTTGTTCTTGACGTCTTTTTAACGCTTCCGCTGCCCTTTCTTCTTTTGTTAAAAATTTGGGCTGAAATCAAGTTTTACATCCTATTTTTCTGCAATCTGATTGGGCTAATGAAGACGGACAATGCCATGCAGTGTACAATGAGGGAAATTTTGTCAGGACATCTCGATTTATGCCAAGATTGAACCCTGGACAATGGACATTCAGGTTAGCGAGCTTGAATTCACTCAGACATCGCAGATCCCAGGATGCTGGGAGAATTTCCATTTTAAGATGCTTTCAAAAACCTCACACCCCTAGATTACCCTCATGGCACAAGAAGATTTTCAGAAATCCTGATAAGTGAGAGAGGGAAGAAAGGGGGTTCAGATAACTATGTTCCTCAATATTTTGATTTTCTTTTTTTGGATGATATCAGGTTAACTCTACCTTGCTTAGAGCTTCCTCTTCAGCTTTTTTCTTAGCCAACATTTCTTCTAGAGACAATGGAACTCGTTTCACTTTACTTTCCTCTTCTTCTTCCTCTTTCTTACTTCTGATAAAATAATATATAAATATTGAGAGCCAGACAGGGCATGTTTACTGTTCTAGACACCTGATACCACTTTTCATTATTCTTATAAATTTCAAATTCTTAATAGTATCTTTAACGAACTTACCTATCATCCTTATTTCTTGATTCTTTTTTCTTTTTTCTATCACGGCTTCTGCTTCGACTTCTCTTCCTATCGCGACTTCGACTGCGTTTTCGTGATCTTTCTTTACTACGACTTCTATTTCTAATTATGATAGAAAACAAAAAAAGTTGAGTAAACCCTAACCCTAACAGTCAGCTTAGCGCGCAAGCATCTAACTCACTGACAGGGGGAAACTGGGTTGAAAAATCTGAAGGTATCCTCTTGACCTATGCCGCGATTGAACCCTGGACCTTCAGGTTAGCTAGCAAGCGTCTAACTCACTGACAGGGGGAAACTGGGTTGAAAAATCTGAAGGTATTATCTTGACCTATGTCGCGATTGAACCCTGGACCTTCAGGTTAGCGCGCAAGCATCTAACTCACTGACAGGGGGAAACTGGGTTGAAAAATCTGAAGGTATTATCTTGACCTATGCCGCGATTGAACCCTGGACCTTCAGGTTAGCGAGCAAGCCTCCAACATCACTGACAAGAGGAAACCAGGTTGAAAAACCCTAAGGTAATATCTCGACCTATGCTGGGATTGAACCCTGGACCTTCAGATTAGCGAGCAAGCGTTAAACTCACTGAGCCACTGCGGCTCCAGAAAATCAACTAACAATTACTAACTTACCTTTCTCTACTACGCGATCTTCTTTTAGCCTTCTTTCTATCTCTTGACCTTGACCTATCTCTACGTGGTGACCTTGACCTTTCTCTTCTCTTTTCTCCGTCGCGTTTATTAACATCCATTATTGTTACTAAAATAAAATTAAAGTAAACAAAGCAAATTTCCAACAGAAAGAGTATCTTCGAAACCAACCACTTAGTTTTAGAGACAGTGACGTCATCAAACACTTAGTTTTAGTGGAATTGCATGAATCACAGACGTCTGATTGAAAATTAGAATGGTGTAAATTGATGCTATCAGTGTCCCTGATACACATACAAAATTTAGAAAACATCTTTATAATCTCTTTAACAAGAACCTCAGACATCTGATTGAAAATTAGAATGATGTAAATTGATGTTACACATAGAAAATTTGAGTAAAGTGAAAGCTTTCATTTGGCCCTCAATGTATTGCCGCAAAAACAATGGCTTGACAATTGGCCTGTGGAGACACACAAAAACTAGCTTACAGTTGGCCTTTTCCCTCAGTTGAAAGATAGTCGCTGTTCACTTTGACAGCACAACAGGAAGGGGAGGGGGGTGAAACAGCAACAGTGCTGAAACATGCTTAATGCTGATGGAGTATTTTCTTTCCCTGATGAGGAAGATGAAGAAAAGCCAAGAAGATGGCCTCTTCTCAAAATTTTAAACTTAGAAGTAAGTATGTTTACTGTTTAGCCTATTTCAAACGTAAAATTATCAAAAACTCAGTATGAGAATTTTGTCAACTTTTGGCTGTTATAAAACTCTCTTTGACAATGTGAAAAAACACAAAATGTCTTTCGTTACAACATCTACAAACCTGTGTTTTGAAATTGAGACTAGCTTAGTTCTTGAATATTCTAACTCAGTCTACATAAAGCAAATGTAGAAACGTCTAAAATCGTATTTTTCTTTGCAAGATTCAGTGCGTAAACCTCGCGTTTTCTTCTTTTGAATATCTAAACGGCATCCTCCTCAAAATCGAAGGTCAAGGATGAATTTTTACTTATTGAGTTTTGATGAAAATTTCGAGATTTAACCCCAATTTTCATATAATTTCTTGTAATTATATTATTTTCTTTCCAAAAAATGACCTATCTAAAGTATCTTAAAGCGATTTTTTTGAAAATTTAAATTCAAATCAAATTTGGTTACAAGACTTTAAACCAAGTCCAACATTACGGTGTTTCACAATTACAAATAACAAACTACACACTTGGCCAATCTTTAGCAGAAATCAAACCCAAGTATGCCAGTGGCATTGACATTGGCACCAACCGTAAAAGACAGTTCCAGTTTAATGGTTTCATTCCAGAATTTGGAAAAAGAATCGTTAATTGACAGAAAAATTAGCAAAAACAGAGAATTTTTGTCTTGAAGGTCTGTCGTCTGTCATAATTGTCACGTGATATTTTCTTTAGAGACGAAAGCATCAAAATGGCCGATTCGTTATGGGAAGATCGCGATGTCAGATTCGACATTAATCCAAAGTAAATACTGAATTCTTAGCTTTGTAGACGTTTTAGTTATTTCATTAATCGAACACTGTCCTTTTTATTTTTCTGGATTGGATCTAGGGCCATCGTATTTTCCAAGCAGACGATTCAATTGATAAAACTTGGCCTTGTTGGTTTAGTCTGTTTGGAATGTTACGCCTACGGTATTCTTTACAAATAACAAGCATTAATGAATGGCGAACAGGGCTGGGTAAAATGATCAAAATAATTGATTATCGTCGATAGGAATTTCGATTATCAAATTTTATAATCGATTATATGTCAAAGTTACATTTTCTCCACTGCACCCATTAACAAGTAGTAATCTCTTCTACATAGTTTCCCTTCAGCACATGACATACAGGCCAGGACATTCTTTCAATGTGAAATGATGAAAATATTTGAAAGTGGGGGAGAGCGGGGGGGCCAACCTCCGGGCCACTGTTTATGGCGTCACTGTTGCAAAAGCTGCTAATAATATCTTAGGGCCTTGCACATCATAAAAATTTTATTAAAACACTTAGTTTTAGTGGAATTGCAAAAACCACAGACGTCTGATTGAAAATTGTAATGATGTAAATTGATGCTATCAGTGTCCCTGATACACATAAAAAATTTAGAAAACCTCTTTACAATCTCTTTAACAAGAACCACAGACGTCTGATTGAAAATTAGAATGATGTAAATTGATGTTATCAGTGTCCCTGATACACTTAAAAAGTTTAGAAAAACCTGTTTACAATCTCTTTAACAAGAACCACAGACATCTGATTGAAAATTAGAATGGTGTAAATTGATGTTATCAGTGTCTCTGATACACATAAAAAATATAGAAAACCTCTTTACAATCTCTTTAACAAGAACCACAGACGTCTGATTGAAAATTAGAATGATGTAAATTGATGTTATCAGTGTCCCTGATACACTTAAAAAGTTTAGAAAAACCTGTTTACAATCTCTTTAACAAGAACCACAGACATCTGATTGAAAATTAGAATGGTGTAAATTGATGTTATCAGTGTCCCTGATACACTGAAAAAGTTTAGAAAAACCTGTTTACAATGGTTAGATGCTTACATTGTTTTGTAAATTCTACTGTTTAATAGTTTGTTAAATGTTTTAATTTCAGTCAGCTACGTATGAGATCGGGAGAAAGATGTATTGACAGATTAGATGCTATTGAAGATACAAAAGGCAACAATGGAGATAGAGGTTAGATTCAGGTCACCGTAGGAACGGGTTGGGGCTATTGTTATCTTGGCACTGATTGGATGAAATTCACGGCATACACTACAGTAATGTCATTGGGGTTTCCTAGTTGTCAACGCTAAAAAGACTACTCTCAAATTGTCTCCATTTTATTTAAGCGATTATTAAGAGGTTTTTTCTAAATTTTTTATGTGCATCAGGAATACTGATAGCATCAATTTACACCATTCCAATTTTCAATCAGATGTCTGTGGTTCTTGTTAAAGAGATTGTAAAGAGGTTTTCTAAATTTTTTATGTGTATCAGGGACACTGATAGCATCAATTTACATCATTCTAATTTTCAATCAGACGTCTGTGGTTCTTGTTAAAGTGATTGTAAAGAGGTTTTCTAAATTGTCCATGTGTATCAGAGACACTGATAGTATCAATTTATATCATTCTAATTTTCAATCAGATGTCTGTGGTTCTTGTTAAAGAGATTATAAAAAGGTTTTTTATATTTTTTATGTGTATCAGGGACACTGATAGCATCAATTTATATCATTCTAATTTTCAATCAGATGTCTGTGGTTCTTGTTAAAGAGATTATAAAAAGGTTTTTTATATTTTTTATGTGTATCAGGGACACTGATAGCATCAATTTATATCATTCTAATTTTCAATCAGATGTCTGTGGTTCTTGTTAAAGAGATTATAAAAAGGTTTTTTATATTTTTTATGTGTATCAGGGACACTGATAGCATCAATTTACACCATTCTAATTTTCAATCAGACGTCTGTGGTTCTTGTTAAAGAGATGTAAAGAGGTTTCTA
>NW_008711088.1:19797-23082 GCF_000327385.1 Lottia gigantea | reverse complement strand
AGGGATTGTAAAAAGGTTTTCTAAATTTTGTATGTGTATCAGGGACACTGATAGCATCAATTTACATCATTCTAATTTTCAATCAGACATCTGTGGTTCTTGTTAAAGAGATTGTAAAGAGGTTTTAAATATTTTATGTATATCAGAGACACTGATAGCATCAATTTACACCATTCTAATTTTCAATCAGACGTCTGTGGTTCCTGGAATTCTACTAAAACTAAGTGTTTGATGACGTTACTAAATCGTAAAGGGCCTATGAAGTAGCCTAGGCTTTAAAAGGGTACTGAATAATTTAAAATAACTTTGTGTTAATAAATAGCAACATGTATTCAGTAAGTTTATTTATATTTAATATATTTTACAGGTAGATTAGTTGTGACCAATTTAAGATTAATTTGGCACTCTCTAGCTCTACCTAGAGTTAACCTATGTAAGTACTGTTCTCTCTTTGTGGTTTTTCTTTTACATGGAAAAGCAGCCTGTAGCCAGGAATAAATTGGTGCTGGGGCTCAGATTTTGTACTCAGAAAATTTGAAGCATTAAAGGCCCAGAGAACTCATTTCTGACAATTTTGAGGTGCCAAAAACATATCAAAATATCTTTTTGATTTTATACACTGCATGGTGTTGCCCTATTTTCATTATCAAATTCACACACAGACAAGCAGGGTATTAAATTCCATTTCATCTCACCAACCAAAATGAAGATAGCTTGCCAGGCAAGGTAATATACACCCACTGAAATTGAATATTTGTTAGAAAATAGCAAACAGACACCAGGAAATATTCAACTTATACCCAAATCCATCACAAACTGTGCCATCACAAGTTAAAAATCAAACACATTTGTAAGAATAACGGCGATAACTTGTATTTTATATTTCAAAAGGTTTAGTTTTGATTGTCATCAATTTCATCAAGTTGTCAAATTTGTTTTAAACTTCTGCTTTGTAGAATAAAATTTTTCGATTTCCATGATTTTTCTATAGGGTTTATCCTTGGGTGAATACGAACACTCATACCAAGTTTCGTCAAAATCTGTCAAGAATTCTGCCTTCTAGTGTGTTTACAACCTAAAAAATGAACGGTTTGCAGGCTAGGGCAATAATTCATACTAAATATTTTTCCTATAGTAGCCTATTTATCCAGCAACTCAATTCAATCTTTCAAGAAACAAAACCTTTCCCCTATGACCCATGTTTAATTTCATTTTTGTATCATTACAATTGGTGAAAATGAAATGATTAAGCAAACCTTTTCTCTTGAATGACATTTATAAAATGAAATCAGATAAACTGCTGCATCTTGGGATGTCACATGACTAAGTTATGATTGGATATCTGTCTTGGATTTTCCACTTGGTCTATTTATAGTATCTTATGATGCTGTACATGTATGGTGGCTGGTTAGGGACATGTTAAATGATTAAATTAAATTTTCTTATTTGTTAACCAAAATAGTTTCTCAGGAAAATAATGACATCTATTGTAAATTGTGATTATGAACAAAAAAATTGTGACTTGTAGAGTCTGTCAAGAATTGTGCCTTCTAGAGTGTTTACGAGCTAAAAATTGAACGCGTTTGCAAGAACAAGGGCAATAATTCATACTAAATATTTTTCGATTTCGCTGATTTTCAATAGGGTTTATCCTTGGGTGATTACAAACACTCATACCAAGTTTCGTCAAAATCTGTCAAGAATTGTGCCTTCTAGAGTGTTTACGAGCTAAAATTAACAAGGGCAATAGTTCATGCTAAATATTTTTCGATTTCGCTGATTTTCAATAGGGTTCATCCTTGGGTGATTGCGAACACACATACTAAGTTTCGTTAAAATCCATCAAGAATTGTGCCCTGTAGAGTGTTTACGAGCAATTGTGGACGGACGGACGGACTGAGTTAAATCATCTTTATTTTTTTTTTTTTTCAGCTATTGGTTTTAATTGTGTTATTAATATTTCTACAAAAACAGCAAATTCAGTAAGTAGCCATTATAATATAAATTTTTAATCAAGAAAGAAAGAACCATTTTTATAAGAGTAACAACTTAGGTTCCTTTCTACCAACTGGTGCTTGGTCAAACCTCTTGGTATTGATTTTACAAGGATAATAACTTAGGTTCACAAGGATCCTTTCTACCAACTGGTGCTTGGTCAAACCTCTTGGTAATGATTTTACAAGGATAACAACTTAGGTTCACAAGGATCCTTTCTACCAACTGGTGCTTGGTCAAACCTCTTGGTAATGATTTTACAAGGATAACAACTTAGGTTCACAAGGATCCTTTCTACCAACTGGTGCTTGGTCAAACCTCTTGGTAATGATTTTACAAGGATAACAACTTAGGTTCACAAGGATCCTTTCTACCAACTGGTGCTTGGTCAAACCTCTTGGTAATGATTTTACAAGGATAACAACTTAGGTTCCTTTCTACCAACTGGTGCTTGGTCAAACCTCTTGGTAATGATTTTACAAGGATAACAACTTAGGTTCATAGTTAAGAATCCTTTCTACCAGCTGATCCTTGGTCAAACCTCTTGGTAATGATTTTACAAGGATAACAACTTAGGTTCATAGTTAAGAATCCTTTCTACCAGCTGATCCTTGGTCAAACCTCTTGGTAATGATTTTACAAGGATAACAACTTAGGTTCATAGTTAAGAATCCTTTCTACCAGCTGATCCTTGGTCAAATCTCTTGGTATTGATTTTACAAGAATAACAACTTAGGTTTACAAGGATCCTTTCTACCAGCTGATCCTTGATCAAACCTCTTGGTAATGATTTTACAAGAATAACAACTTAGGTTTACAAGGATCCTTTCTACCAGCTGATCCTTGACCAAACCTCTTGATATTGATCTTTCCTGGATTATCTGTACCCATTTACAGCTGGGTAAACTGGAATTATGAGGAAAGATGACCACGTCGACTGAGAACTCATAGCCACAATTTATTCAACATTACCAAGGAAGTGACATCATGTAATATTCCAACACTCTAACCAACTGTGCTACAACCTGTCACTAGTATATCCATAACTAGAGTTATGTCCCTTCCTATTAGTATTTAGTATTAATCACCATATATTAATTTATTATTTTAGAAATTACGTGGAACCTCAGAAGCTCTGTATGTTTTAACTAAATGCAACAGTACGAGATTCGAATTTATTTTTACCAATTTGGTAAGTGACACACATGGCCTAATATTTATAATTTTTTCATCAAAAATTTTTTTTTTCCAAACTTACAAGAAGTGGAGTCGACAAACCCAGGCGTGGGG
>NW_008711088.1:16603-19747 GCF_000327385.1 Lottia gigantea | reverse complement strand
CACAGAGAAGATTAAATTGGTAAATTTACAGATGAATCTGTGTAGGAAAGAGTTAGGCTCCTTTTAGTAGGATTTGTATCTTCAAGACCACTATATCACTATAGTGATGTTCTGATTGTCGTGACAATGGATTATCGGTCGTTGAAAGTCAAAGTTGGAGATGTCGGCAAACCAGTCATGTTGTTTTTTGTTATTATCCTTGTAAAATATAGTTCTTTCTTTCTTTAGGCCCCTGATGATAAAGACTTAAAAATAGAACCAATACAAGATGACATTGATATAGAACAGGACGACCAGACGGACGCCTTCGCTGTAAGTTCTTCCTTTTATTTTCGTCATTTTACGGTGTGGGCACACAAGCAGTCTTTGTCACTGATATTTGTCGTTGACTCGACTCTTGAGTAAAATCTCACGTGTGTCCGTGCTTACATGACAAGATTATCACGTTGTCGACAGGATTATAATACCAAACAAGTTTGATAATTGTCCACGATAGTTTTATCGTCTGCAAAACAGACTAGTCATCATTCATTTTAACCAAACAAATGAGGTCATGTAAAGATTGCGATGTCCTAACTAAATGGGCTACAGACTGTCTTGTTTTATAGTCTACAAGATAGACCATCATCATTCATTTTAAAGTAACCAAGCAAATGATGTCATGTAAAGTTTGCAATGCTCTAACTCAATAGGCTACAGACCGTCTTTTTTTGTATTTCAGGCGTATTTTGCAGATGGAGATAAAGAAAGAGATAGAGATCCTGTATATTCTGAAGAATTAGGTTTAGCGATTGAAAAACTCAAAGATGGCTTCTCTCTCACAGGATTATGGGAAGTCATTTCCTGAAATTTTTATTTTTTCGCGCTCAATCTTCTTCGGACGTTCGTGGACATTTTGTTTGATTCTTCGTAGGAATATTATTTATTTTGGAAACTTTACAGTCATATGATCTGTTTCTTGGCCAATTTGTTAATTTATTTGGTAATAATGCTTACTCTTTTCCAAACACCTGATGATACTTCACTTTGGAGGAGTCCACTACTATACAACTTTTACTCTCGATTTTGCCATACTTTGTACGAGATTTTGATTAATAGAATTATCTTGCTTGTACAGGTGTCATGCGTGAAGCAGACCATGCTTACTCTTTTCCAAACACCTGATGGTACTTCTCTTTTGAGAAGTCCACTACTATACAACTTTTACTCTTGATTTTGCCATACTTTGTACGAGATTTTGATTAACAGAATTGTCTTGCTTGTACAGGTGTCGTGCTTGAAGCAGACCATGCTTACTCTTTTCCAAACACCTGATGGTACTTCTCTTTTGAGAAGTCCACTACTATACAACTTTTACTCTTGATTTTGCCATGCTTTGGACGAGATTTGTGATTAACAGAATTGTCTTGCTTGTACAGGCGTCGTGCTTGAAGCAGACCATGTTTACTCTTTTCGAAACACCTGATGGTACTTCTCTTTTGAGGAGTCCACTACTATACAACTTTTACTCTCGATTTTGTCATACTTTGGACGAGATTTGTGATTAACAGAATTGTCTTGCTTGTATGTATTTTTTTTACTGTACATTGTTATTCATGTAGTAATTGTTATCATTATGTTGTTATCCGTCCATAATAAAATTAAACTTCTCTTATACTGTTTTTTTTTCGTGGAGCCACGGTGTCTCAGTGAGTTAGACGCTTGCTCCCTAACCTGAAGGTCTAGGGTTCAATCCTGGCATAGGTTGAGATAATACCTTCAGATTTTTCAACCCAGTTTCCCCCTGTCAGTGAGTTAGACGCTTGCTTGCTAACCTGAAGGTCCAGGGTTCAATCCCGGCATAGTTTAAGATAATACCTTCAGATTTTTCAACCCAGTTTCCCCCTGTCAGTGAGTTAGATGCTTGCTAACCTGAAGGTCCAGGGTTCAATCCCAGCATAGGTCAAGATAATACCTTCAGATTTCTCAACCCAGTTTCCCACTGTCAGTGAGTTAGATGCTTGCTCACTAACCTGAAGGTCCAGGGTTCAATCCTAACATAGGTTGAGATAATACCTTCAGATTTTTAAACCCAGTTTCCCCCTGTCAGTGAGTTAGACGCTTGCTCGCTAATCTGAAGGTGCAGGGTTCAATCCTAGCATAGGTTGAGATAATACCTTCAGATTTTTCAACCCAGTTTCCCCCTGTCAGTGAGTTAGACGCTTGCTCGCTAATCTGAAGGTCCAGGGTTCAATCCTAGCATAGGCTAGATAACACCTTCAGATTTTTCAACCTGGTTTCCCCTTGTCAGTGATGTAGGTAAGAGGGGCTGAAATGGAAAAAGTGTCTAGTCGTTGGGATGGGACAATAAACCGAGGCCCTGTGTGCTACAGGCTGTACACGTTAAAGATACCTCGACAGTTGGAAATCAAAAGAGAGCAGGCTAATGCAGCAGTCCTGGCAAAATTTCCCTCATTGCACACTGTATGGTGTTGCCCATTTCATTAGCCCACAAGGTGTTTAAAATCCTTCGACAGTTGGAAATCAAGAAACAGTAGGCTAATACGTTTGCAAAATTTCGATTCTTATAAAGTTAACAAGTGGTTGCCTAGTAACATACGCCCACTTTCCCGATACATTTTCAGTATATCAAGGGCAGTCACCTATCTGTGTCAAATCATACCAAAAATCTAATTTGTACAAGATATTGTTGATTTAAACAAACACATATTCTGACATAAACTGTCACCTCTATCGCCAACAAATTTTGATGAGTTTTTACTAAGTCAAGGGCAATAACTCAAATTCTGTTCAACTTCGATCTCATCAATATAAATGATCACACCAAATTTCATTAAAATCAGATAAAAACTGTAGTCTCTATTGAGTTCACAAACAAATCTCGATGCGTTGTTCCTAAGTCAAGGGCAATAACTCAATAACCGGTCATCTAAACATCGTCAAATTCGATCGCGACTAAGATCTCATCAATATAAATATTCCGCCAAATTTCTTTAAAATCGATTTAAAACTATAGCCTCTATTGTGTTCACAAGCCAGGCGGACGACAATATACAACCACATTATAATGTGGGCATATAAATAGATAGTGGACCACAGCCATATACGCCCACCACGGCATGCGGATGGTAAATATTCACGATT
>NW_008711088.1:13340-16553 GCF_000327385.1 Lottia gigantea | reverse complement strand
GTAGTAACAAGGGTGTGAGGGGCTGTGGGGGTGGGGTGGGGAGAGGACCAGAAAAGCGCAGATGACAGATTTTTGTCCGATGAAAACAAAAACCATGGACATTGTTCAAAAGAAACATGACATATTCCGATGAATATTATATCAAGTGACGCGATATTGTGTGTTGATTGGTTGAGCGCTGAAAATGTTTCGTAAAAATATTTTTTGTTAACGCACATAACAGACTCGAAATATTTCGCCGCGGAACATTTTTTTCGAATTCAAACAAGTTTCATTTTCTTCAAACAAAATACAATTTTTTTTTCGCAAACAAAAGTCTGTCATGTGCAAAAATTCTCATTGAAATTATTTCCTTTGATCACTTACGTAACCAATCTTTATGTTAACTATGAATTTTTTTCAGAAAACTATAAAAATTCGAGATTCAAAGTTTGGATTAGCACTAGTTGTTGAAACTTCTTCAATGGTGGGTAAATCTTCGTTTATTTCAAGTTCTTGGGATTTAGAAAGTTCACGAAAGAATTTGGGGCCTCGTCTCTCTCTTTCGAGATAGTTTTGAAAATTTCGTGTGCGGATTGAAGTGAATTTATACATAGGATTTGAGCGTCAATATTAAAGAGATTGTAAAAAGGTTTTCTAGATTTTCTATGTGTATCAGGGACACTGATAGCATCAATTTACATCATTCTAATTTTCAATCAGACGTCTGTGGTTCTTGTTAAAGAGATTGTAAAGAGGTTTTCTAAATTTTTTATGTGTATCAGGGACACTGATAGCATCAATTTACATCATTCTAATTTTCAATCAGACGTCTGTGGTTCTTGTTAAAGAGATTGTAAAGAGGTTTTCTAAATTTTTTATGTGTATCAGGGACACTGATAGCATCAATTTACATCATTCTAATTTTCAATCAGACGTCTGTGGTTCTTGTTAAAGAGATTGTAAAGAGGTTTTCTATATTTTGTATGTGTATCAGGGACACTGATAGCATCAATTTACATCATTCTAATTTTCAATCAGACGTCTGTGGTTCTTGTTAAAGAGATTATAAAGAGGTTTTCTATATTTTGTATGTGTATCAGGGACACTGATAGCATCAATTTACACCATTCTAATTTTCAATCAGACGTCTGTGATTCCTGCAATTCTACTAAAACTAAGTGTTTGATGACTCTGCAAATCGCAAAAGATATTATTAATCAATTCTATTTTATAGAGTGGAGGCTATGTTCTTGGTTTTAGAATTGACCCATCTGAAAAACTTCAATCCGTGGCCAAACAAATTCAGAATATACACAAAGTTTATAGCCATTGTCCAATATTTGGTGTAGAATTCGAAACTGAAGAAAAGGTAACTATCAAAATTTAGGCCTTTATCCTGGCAAAATTTCCCTCATTGTACACCTAAGATGAACCAGTGCACAGAGAAGACTAAATTGTAAATTTGCGGAATAAGTGAAGAAAGAGCTAGTACCAGCAAAATTTTCCTCATTGTACACTGCATAGAAGAAGCATCTAGTCGGATCTTTGTGAACCTAAGTTGTTATCCTTGTAAAATATAGTTGTTTCTTTCTTTCTTTAGGCCCCTGATGATAAAGACTTAAAAATAGAACCAATACAAGATGACATTGATATAGAACAGGACGACCAGACGGACGCCTTCGCGGTAAGTTCTTCCTTTTATTTTCGTCATTTTACAGTGTGGGCACACAAGCAGTCTTTGTCGCTGATTTTTGTCGTTGACTCGAATCTTAAATAAAATCTCACGTGTGCCTGTTCTTCCATGACAAGATTATCGTGTTGCCGCTAGGATTTATAATATCAAACAAGTTTGATAATTGTCTACGATAGTTTTATCGTCTGCAAAACAGACTGTCATCATTTTTTTAAAGTAACCAAACAAATGAGGTCATGTAAAGATTGCGATGCCCTAACTAAATGGGCTACAGACTGTCTTGTTTTATAGTCTACAAGATAGACCATCATCATTCATTTTAAAGTAACCAAGCAAATGATGTCATGTAAAGTTTGCAATGCTCTAACTCAATAGGCTACAGACCGTATTTTTTTGTATTTCAGGCGTATTTTGCAGATGGAGATAAAGAAAGAGATAGAGATCCTGTATATTCTGAAGAATTAGGTTTAGCGATTGAAAAACTCAAAGATGGCTTCTCTCTCACAGGATTATGGGAAGTCATTTCCTGAAATTTTTATTTTTTCGCGCTCATTCTTCTTCAAACATTCCTGGATATTTTGTGTGATTCTTCGTAGGAATATTATTTATTTTGGAAACTTTACAGTCATATGATCTGTTTCTTGGCCAATTTGTTAATTTATTTGGTAATAATGCTTACTCTTTTCCAAACACCTGATGGTACTTCTCTTTTGAGAAGTCCACTACTATACAACTTTTACTCTCGATTTTGCCATACTTTGGATGAGATTTTGATTAATAGAATTATCTTGCTTGTACAGGTGTCGTGCTTGAAGCAGACCATTCTTACTCTTTTCGAAACACCTGATGGTACTTCTCTTTTGAGGAGTCCACTACTATACAACTTTTACTCTCGATTTTGTCATACTTTGGACGAGATTTGTGATTAACAGAATTGTCTTGCTTGTATGTATTTTTTATACTGTACATTGTTATTCATGTAGTAATTGTTATCATTATGTTGTTATCCGTCCATAATAAAATGATACTTCTCTTATACTGTTTTTTTGGGGAGCCACGGTGGCTCAGTGAGTTAGACGCTTGCTCCCTAACCTAAAGATCCAGGGTTCAATCCTGGCGTAGGTTGAGATAATACCTTCAGATTTTTCAACCCAGTTTCCCCCTGTCAGTGAGTTAGACGCTTGCTTGCTAACCTGAAGGTCCAGGGTTCAATCCCGGCATAGTTTAAGATAATACCTTCAGATTTTTCAACCCAGTTTCCCCCTGTCAGTGAGTTAGATGCTCACTAACCTGAAGGTCCAGGGTTCAATCCTAGCATAGGTCAAGATAATACCTTCAGATTTTTCAACCCAGTTTCACCCTATCAGTGATGTAGGTAAGAGAGGCTGAAATGGAAAAAGTGTCATTCGGACAGGACAATAAACCGAGGCCCTGTGTGCTACAGGCTGTACACGTTAAAGATCCCTCGACAGTTGGAAATCAAAAGAGAGCAGGCTAATGCAGCAGTCCTGGCAAAATTTCCCTCATTGCACACTGTT
>NW_008711088.1:6577-13290 GCF_000327385.1 Lottia gigantea | reverse complement strand
GGTAGATTAGTTGTGACCAATTTAAGATTAATTTGGCACTCTCTAGCTCTACCTAGAGTTAACCTATGTAAGTACTGTTCTCTCTTTGTGGTTTTTCTTTTACATGGAAAAGCAGCCTGTAGCCAGGAATAAATTGGTGCTGGGGCTCAGATTTTGTACTCAGAAAATTTGAAGCATTAAAGGCCCAGAGAACTCATTTCTGACAATTTTGAGGTGCCAAAAACGTATCAAAATATATTTTTGATTTTATACACTGCATGGTGTTGCCCTATTTTCATTATCACATTCACACACAGACAAGCAGGGTATTAAATTCCATTTCATCTCACCAACCAAAATGAAGATAGCTTGCCAGGCAAGGTAATATACGCCCACTGAAATTGAATATTTGTAAGAAAATAGCAAACAGACACCAGGAAATATTCAACTTATACCCAAATCCATCACAAACTGTGCCATCACAAGTTAAAAATCAAACACATTTGTAAGAATAACGGCAATAACTTGTATTTTATATTTCAAAAGGTTTAGTTTTGATTGTCATCAATTTCATCAAGTTGTCAAATTTGTTTTAGACTTCTGCTTTGTAGAATAAAATTTTTCGATTTCCATGATTTTTCTATAGGGTTTATCCTTGGGTGAATACGAACACTCATACCAAGTTTCGTCAAAATCTGTCAAGAATTCTGCCTTCTAGTGTGTTTACAACCTAAAAAATGAACGGTTTGCAGGCTAGGGCAATAATTCATACTAAATATTTTTCCTATAGTAGCCTATTTATCCAGCAACTCAATTCAATCTTTCAAGAAACAAAACCTTTCCCCTATGACCCATGTTTAATTTCATTTTTGTATCATTACAATTGGTGAAAATGAAATGATTAAGCAAACCTTTTCTCTTGAATGACATTTATAAAATGAAATCAGATAAACTGCTGCATCTTGGGATGTCACATGACTAAGTTATGATTGGATATCTGTCTTGGATTTTCCACTTGGTCTATTTATAGTATCTTATGATGCTGTACATGTATGGTGGCTGGTTAGGGACATGTTAAATGATTAAATTAAATTTTCTTATTTGTTAACCAAAATAGTTTCTCAGGAAAATAATGACATCTATTGTAAATTGTGATTATGAACAAAAAAATTGTGACTTGTAGAGTCTGTCAAGAATTGTGCCTTCTTGAGTGTTTACGAGCTAAAAATTGAACGGGTTTGCAAGAACAAGGGCAATAATTCATACTAAATATTTTTCGATTTCGCTGAATTTCAATAGGGTTTATCCTTGGGTGGTTACAAACACTCATACCAAGTTTCGTCAAAATCTGTCAAGAATTGTGCCTTCTAGAGTGTTTACGAGCTAAAATTAACAAGGGCAATAATTCATGCTAAATATTTTTCAATTTCGCTGATTTTCAATAGGGTTTATCCTTGGGTGATTGCGAACACACATACTAAGTTTCGTTAAAATCCGTCAAGAATTGTGCCCTGTAGAGTGTTTACGAGCAATTGTGGACGGACCGACGGACATGGGTGACGACAATATACGCCCCCCATTTCATGTGGGCGTATAAAAATAAGTAGGCTAATGCTGCTATCATAGCAAAATTACCCTTATTGCACACTGCATGATGTTGCTTGTTTATCCAGTACCCTGTACAATGTAAACAGATGATATATGAAACCGACGTAGCTTGGTTTAACGTGGCGAAAATGAGTTAAATTATCTTTATTTTTTTTTTTTTTCAGCTATTGGTTTTAATTGTGTTATTAATATTTCTACAAAAACAGCAAATTCAGTAAGTAGCCATTATAATATAAATTTTTATAAGAGTAACAACTTAGGTTCCTTTCTACCAGCTGGTGCTTGGTCAAACCTCTTGGTAATGATTTTACGAGGATAACTTAGGTTCACAAGGATTCTTTCTACCAACTGGTCTTTGGTCAAACCTCTTGGTATTGATTTTACAAGGATAACAACTTAGGTTCACAAGGATTCTTTCTACCAACTGGTCTTTGGTCAAACCTCTTGGTATTGATTTTACAAGGATAACAACTTAGGTTCACAAGGATTCTTTCTACCAACTGGTCTTTGGTCAAACCTCTTGGTAATGATTTTACACGGATAACAACTTAGGTTCACAAGTATCCTTTCTACCAGCTGGTGCTTGGTCAAACCTCTTGGTAATGATTTTACGAGGATAACTTAGTTTCACAAGGATCCTTTTTACCAGCTGATCCTTGGTCAAACCTCTTGGTATTGATTTTACAAGGATAATAACTTAGGTTCATAGTTAAGAATCCTTTCTACAAGCTGATCCTTGACCAAACCTCTTGATATTGATCTTTCCTGGATTATCTGTACCCATTTACAGCTGGGTCGACTGGAATTATGAGGAAAGATGACCACGTCGACTGAGATTAGAACTCATAGCCACAATTTATTCAACACTACCAAGGAAGTGACATCATGTAATATTCCAACACTCTAACCAACTGTGCTACAACCTGTCACTAGTATATCCATAACTAGAGTTATGTCCCTTCCTATTAGTATTTAGTATTAATCACCATATATTAATTTATTATTTTAGAAATTACGTGGAACCTCAGAAGCTCTGTATGTTTTAACTAAATGCAACAGTACGAGATTCGAATTTATTTTTACCAATTTGGTAAGTGACACACATGGCCTAATATTTATAATTTTTTTTATCAAAAATTGTAATTTTCAAAACTTATTTAAAAAAATGTCAAATAATACAAGAAGTTGGAGTTGACAAACCCAGGCGTAGGCGATATCAAGTGTTTCAAATGTGTAAGCATGGTTGATAATAGTCAACTTGGCCCATGTCATGGTCCCAAAAAGCATGTTTTGTCCCCTGATGAAGAAACTTTGAAAACTAGAGACCCAAAATATACTTTTCTGCAGATTCTGAGGCGTATTCACATGCCTGAGGAAAAGATAACTAAACACAGGGACTCCCTATCCCCCCCCCCCCCTTTTTTTGGTTACCCAGGAAACGATACCAGATGAAGACACTGTAAATGTGAATTGAAGATTTTGAGAGAGGTCAATTGCTTGGGTTTAATTCTCATTTGCCGGGGCCCAGGACCTTAGGGTGTGGGCCAACATTTTTTTAGAGGGGCTTAACTATAATGAGTCAACAAGTTATACCAGTCATCTCAATTTTTAAGGGAGTGGGGCCAAAATTTTCTTAGGTTGGGCCTGGCCCCGCATGTCCCCCCTTATCCTAATAGGGCTGTTTATTGATAACGTTGTCACTCTGTGAAAGTATATTACCTTGTCTGACACGCTATGTTTTCTTTTTATAGATTGCAGGTTCGCCTCGACTTTTTACTTCAGTTATAGCCGTTCATAGGTAAATAGTTATATTTCTGAAAATATAAGAAAATTTCTTTCTAAATTAGACCAATCTTTCTTTCTGTTTTTTATTAACTTTTATTTTTAGTGTAGCCACTTCAGTTAAGGTCTAACTACAGCCCTCTTGAAAATTCGCCAAATGAACCATTTGACCTAACCTGATGACTTTAACCAATCAAATTTCTTCCTTCTCATGCGCTGGGATTTTGTGAGAGAGCTATCAAACTCTTTTTTTTCTTAGATTTAAATTGAAGTAAAAATATGTGGTGGTCTATTTTTTATTTTAAATATAGCCACTTCAGTTAGGGTCTCAAGACGGCCTTCTTAAAGGTTCCTCAATTTAACCTTTTGACCTTTTTATAGAGCTTATGAAACGTCGAAACTGTACCGCGATTTAAAGCTAAGAGGAGCTCTGATTCAGAATAAACAGCTGCGTTTGCTACCTCAAGAAGAAATCTACGATCAAGTAAATGGAGTTTGGAATCTGTCCAGTGATCAGGTAATATCTTCCATTAGTATGAAATAATGAGGGCAGGGTGTAGTTCATTTGGTTAGAGTGTTGAAATGGGGGTTATTAGTTGGAATCTCTCTAGTGATCAGGTAATAACTTCCATTAGTTTGAAATAATGAGGGCAGGGTGTAGCTCAGTTGATTAGAGTGTTGAAATCTTGACATCAATGACTGAGTTATGTCCACTGGGGGTTGTTGGTAACTAAATAAACCAAGGCCCTGTGTACTATGGATCCCTCGACAGTTGGAAAGAGCAGACTAAAGCAACTGTCCTTGCAAAATTTCCCTCATTGTACACTGCACAGATACCTGTCTTCATTAGCCCAATAAAGTGCAGGAAAGTAGGAGGTAAAAATACATTTTTGACTTTTGTTTTTTTAGGGAAATTTGGGAACATTTTATATCACGAATGTTCGATTGGTCTGGCATGCTAATATTAACGAATCTTTCAACGTCAGTATACCTTATTTACAAATGGTAAGTACACAAGGGTGTGAGGGGCTGTGGGGGTGGGGTGGTGAGAGGACCAGAAAAGCGCAGATGACAGATTTTTGTCCGATGAAAACAAAAACCATGGACATTGTTCAAAAGAAACATGACATATTCCGATGAATATTATATCAAGTGACGCGATATTGTGTGTTGATTGGTTGAGCGCTGAAAATGTTTCGTAAAAATATTTTTTGTTAACGCACATAACAGACTCGAAATATTTCGCCGCGGAACATTTTTTTCGAATTCAAACAAGTTTCATTTTCTTCAAACAAACAACAATGTTTCGCAGACAAAAGTCCGTCGTGCACGTTTGGCTTTTGATTTTTGTCATCAATAAAGGTTGCTCAAAAAAAAAAAAAATTCCCATTGAAATTATTTCCTTTGATCACTTACGTAACCAATCTTTATGTAAACTATGAATTTTTTTCAGAAAACTATAAAAATTCGAGATTCAAAGTTTGGATTAGCACTAGTTGTTGAAACTTCTTCAATGGTGGGTAAATCTTCGTTTATTTCAAGTTCTTGGGATTTAGAAAGTTCACGAAAGAATTTGGGGCCTCGTCTCTCTCTTTCGAGATAGTTTTGAAAATTTCGTGTGATGATTTTAGTGAAGTTATACATAGGATTTGAGCGTCAATATTAAAGAGATTGTAAAAAGGTTTTCTAGATTTTCTATGTGTATCAGGGACACTGATAGCATCAATTTACACCATTCTAATTTTCAATCAGACGTCTGTGGTTCTTGTTAAAGAGATTGTAAAGAGGTTTTCTAAATTTTTTATGTGTATCAGGGACACTGATAGCATCAATTTACATCATTCTAATTTTCAATCAGACGTCTGTGGTTCTTGTTAAAGAGATTGTAAAGAGGTTTTCTAAATTTTTTATGTGTATCAGGGACACTGATAGCATCAATTTACATCATTCTAATTTTCAATCAGACGTCTGTGGTTCTTGTTAAAGAGATTGTAAAGAGGTTTTCTATATTTTGTATGTGTATCAGGGACACTGATAGCATCAATTTACATCATTCTAATTTTCAATCAGACGTCTGTGGTTCTTGTTAAAGAGATTATAAAGAGGTTTTCTATATTTTGTATGTGTATCAGGGACACTGATAGCATCAATTTACACCATTCTAATTTTCAATCAGACGTCTGTGATTCCTGCAATTCTACTAAAACTAAGTGTTTGATGACTCTGCAAATCGCAAAAGATATTATTAATCAATTCTATTTTATAGAGTGGAGGCTATGTTCTTGGTTTTAGAATTGACCCATCTGAAAAGCTTCAATCCGTGGCCAAACAAATTCAGAATATACACAAAGTTTATAGCCATTGTCCAATATTTGGTGTAGAATTCGAAACTGAAGAAAAGGTAACTATCAAAATTTAACTCATAAATTGTTAAATTTGCAAATGAACCAGTGAAGAAAGAGTTTTCCCTTATTGCACACTGCACAGCACACTGCGTCTAGTCGTTTGGCTGGGACAATAAATCAAGGCTCTGTGTACTACAGACTGTACACGTTAAAGATCCCTCGACAGTTGGAAATCGAAAAAGAGCAGGCCAAAGCTGCTGTCCTGGCAAAATTTCCCTCATTGCACAGAGAAGATTAAATTGTAACTTTACAGATGAACCAGTGTAGGAAAGAGTTAGGCTAATGTCCTGGCAAAATTTCCCTCATTGCACAGAGAAGATTAAATTGTAAATTTACAGATGAATCTGTGTAGGAAAGAGTTAGGCTCCTTTTAGTAGGATTTGTATCTTCAAGACCACTATATCACTATAGTGATGTTCTGATTGTCGGTGACAATGGATTATCGGTCGTTGAAAGTCAAAGTTGGAGATGTCGGCAAACCAGTCATGTTGTTTTTTGTTATTATCCTTGTAAAATATAGTTCTTTCTTTCTTTAGGCCCCTGATGATAAAGAATTAAAAATAGAACCAATACAAGATGACATTGATATAGAACAGGACGACCAGACGGACGCCTTCGCTGTAAGTTCTTCCTTTTATTTTCGTCATTTTACGGTGTGGGCACACAAGCAGTCTTTGTCGCTGATTTTTGTCGTTGACTCGAATCTTAAATAAAATCTCACGTGTGCCTGTTCTTCCATGACAAGATTATCGCGTCGCCGACAGGATTTATAATACCAAACAAGTTTGATAATTGTCCCCGATAGTTTTATCGTCTGCAAAACAGACTAGTCATCATTCATTTTAACCAAACAAATGAGGTCATGTAAAGATTGCGATGTCCTAACTAAATGGGCTACAGACTGTCTTGTTTTATAGTCTACAAGATAGACCATCATCA
>NW_008711088.1:4059-6527 GCF_000327385.1 Lottia gigantea | reverse complement strand
TATAAAGTTAACAAGTGGTTGCCTAGTAACATACGCCCACTTTCCCGATACATTTTCAGTATATCAAGGGCAGTCACCTATCTGTGTCAAATCATACCAAAAATCTAATTTGTACAAGATATTATTGATTTAAACAAACACATATTCTGACATAAACTGTCACCTCTATCGCCAACAAATTTTGATGAGTTTTTACTAAGTCAAGGGCAATAACTCAAATTCTGTTCAACTTCGATCTCATCAATATAAATGATCACACCAAATTTCATTAAAATCAGATAAAAACTGTAGTCTCTATTGAGTTCACAAACAAATCTCGATGCGTTGTTCCTAAGTCAAGGGCAATAACTCAAATTCTGTTCATCTTCGAACTTGACCAAGATCTCATCAATATAAATGATCACACCAAATTTCATTAAAATCAGATAAAAACTGTAGTCTCTATTGTGTTCACAAACAAATCTCGGTGCATTGTTCCTAAGTCAAGGGCAATAACTCAATAACCGGTCATCTAAACATCGTCAAATTCGATCGCGACTAAGATCTCATCAATATAAATATTCCGCCAAATTTCTTTAAAATCGATTTAAAACTATAGCCTCTATTGTGTTCACAAGCCAGGCGGACGACAATATACAACCACATTATAATGTGGGCATATAAATAGATAGTGGACCACAGCCATATACGCCCACCACGGCATGCGGATGGTAAATATTCACGATTTTGGGGTAAGGGCAATAACTCTGCTTCTAACGGTCGAAAATAGCTCAAATTCGAACTTGATCTTCGTTTTATGAATATATATACACATACCGAATTTCATTTGATTCCATCAAAAAATCTAGTTTTTAGAGCTTTTACAAGCAAATGTTGACCGACGGACGGACAGGGGTACAGTTTTGAGAATAAAGTAGCTTGATGAAAACATAGAGAGATGTGGGCGTATAAAAAGACTAGACTTACCTCACTGCACACTGTAAGTCAATCTGTTTTACAGAAACATTAAAAACAACCAAACATAGCCAACAACTCAGCCCTCTCAAGTAAAAATACAAAAAAAATTAGGCATTAACATAAAAAAACAATTTGGGCCTTTTATAGGGACTTCCCTTTAAATTCAACATTTTTAGAAATATTAGCAGAACTAGAAGGGACAGATGTGCCATTTTTGGGGATTGATTTGAGTGTTGAATATATGTAAATAGTCTTCAGAAGTACTAGAAAATGCGATTTGGACACACATGGATTTGAAGACTCAAATTTTGACAGTGAGCTGTGAACACTATTACTGATTAACTTAGCTAAAAAATTCCTGTTTCTGAGACTAAAGTATGATTGGTCAAAAGAATGACACATCTGTCCCTTTAAAAAAAAATCAGATTCACCGAAAATAATTCTAAAAAAAATACTTTATTTTTTGTGAAAGAACACCAATTATATATAAATATATTAAAATATCAAAAAAAAACAACAATTAAACTAAAAAAACAATCACCTGAAATCAAATTTACACGAAATCAATGAAAAACATTTCTTACAATTTTTAAAGGGATACTACCTCTTAGAATGGACATAAAATTTAAAATCTCAAACTTGGTCAATAAGAGTTGATGAATATATACTCTTATTGACCAAGTTTGAGATTTTAAATTTTAGGTTCATTCTAAGAGGTAGTGTTCCTTTAATAGCTTATTTCTGGTATTTTGTTAAAAATTTCAGATTCTACAGGTGCGGACATACGACGGTCTTGGTCGGCTATTTTTGTTGTCGATTAGAGTCTTGCAACACCAGAGGAGACAAAAATCTCCAGTCGGTCGTTTTCCACTATGTCGATAATCACATGCGGATCATGCAATTGAAAGGAAAATGAATCTGATTGGATGATGACGGACAAAAACTATCGTTGACAATTATCAAACTTGTTTGATTTTATAAATTCTGTCAAAAACGCGATAATCTTGACGTGAAAGCGCGAGCACACGTGAGACTTTACTCAAGATTCTAGGCGCCAAAAATCTCCGACCAAAACCATTCTTGTGCCCACATCTTAACATCTTAAATTAAGGCACTTCAAACTCAATTTCACATGGAATTCATCAACAACAAAATGTTACACACTAAGAAAATATTGCAAAATTTAGAAAGAATCAACTATATTTTACAAGGATAACAACTTAGGTTCACAAGGATCCTTTCTACCAGCTGGTCCTTGACCAAACCTCTTGGTATTGATGTTACAAGGATAACAACTTAGGTTGACATGGATCCTTTCTGCCAGCTGGTCCTTGGTCAAACCTCGTGGTATTGATTTTACAAGGATAACAACTTAGGTTCACATGGATCCTTTCTACCAGCTGATCCTTGGTCAAACCTCGTGGTATTGATTTTACAAGGATAACAACTTAGGTTCACAAGGATCCTTTCTACCAGCTGGTCCTTGGTCAAACCTCTTGGCAATGATTTTA
>NW_008711088.1:2372-4009 GCF_000327385.1 Lottia gigantea | reverse complement strand
CAATGGAATGTATTCTGACAAATGGAATTAGCCTGAGCCCTAATTTGAGAAAAAAATTTTACTCGACACATCTAAATCTAATTGTATTTACAAAAGAAAACGAAAAAACACAACCATATTTTACAAAGATAACAACTTAGGTTCACGAGGATCCTTTCTACCAGCTGGTCCTTGGTCAAACCTCTTGGTAATGATTTTACAAGGATAACAACTTAGGTTCACGAGGATCCTTTCTACCAGCTGATTCTTGGTCAAACCTCTTGGTATTGATTTTACAAGGATAACAACTTAGGTTCACGGGGATCCTTTCTACCAGCTGGTCCTTGGCCAAACCTCTTGGTATTGATTTTACAAGGATAACAACTTAGGTTCACGAGGATCCTTTCTACCAGCTGGTCCTTGGCAAAACCTCTTGGTATTGATTTTACAAGGATAACAACTTAGGTTCACGAGGATCCTTTCTACCAGCTGGTCCTTGGTCAAACTTCTGGTAATGATTTTACAAGGATAACAACTTAGGTTCACGAGGATCCTTTCTACCAGTTGTTCCTTGGTCAAACTTCTGGTAATGATTTTACAAGGATAACAACTTAGGTTCACAAGGATCCTTTCTACCAGCTGGTCCTTGGTCAAACTTCTGGTAATGATTTTACAAGGATAACAACTTAGGTTCACCAGGATCCTTTCTACCAACTGATCCTTGGTCAATCCTACCAAGATTATCCGTACTTATTTACATTCAAAATCAAAGACATTTACTCAGATCTGGGTTACAAAAAATGATAAAATACATAAAAACTTGAGCTGAATTTTCTCTAATGAACGGCATAGCTGCATAGTTGGGAAACTAAGACACCACAAAACATAACTTGTAGTTCCAGGAATATTTCTAAATTTTTTCGTAACTTGATTCCGTTTTACAACCATTGACACAGAAGTGAATTCCATCCTGAAAATTATTAAAAAAAATTGCATGTTTAAGTTAATTCTATCCCATAATACTAATAGATTAAAGAGATTGTAAAGAACCACAGACGTCTGATTGAAAATTAGAATGATGTAAATTGATGCTATCAGTGTCCCTGATACACATAAAAAATATAGAAAACCTCTTTACAATCTCTTTAACAAGAACCACAGACGTCTGATTGAAAATTAGAATGATGTAAATTGATGCTATCAGTGTCTCTGATACACATAAAAATTTTTAAATCAACTTTTCTATGTCTTTAACCTTATGAAATTATGCATATGGATTCGTTCTATCTTTACTGAAAAAGGAAAAAAATAAAATTTTCTAAACTTACTCTAACTAATAATGGAAAATCTCTCCAGAATTCTATATTTGGTATCGTTTCACTGCCTTCAGCTTTACGTACAAATTTCAAAAATAAAAAACCACCTAACCAATACACGATCAATAACACGAAAAATCTGCAAAATCAAATTCAAATCCATGCGCTTCTTCAAGATTTTGGTCAAAATAAGATTTCAATTTAGCTTTGTTGTCGTTATATTTTTATTGGTCTCATATGTAATCTAACGAGATTTATACCAAAGTCGTGTTCTGGTGCCATTTTAAGCAGCAGGGTTGTTGATTTGGCTTTATTTGCCGGACGTGAATGGCTAGGACAGCT
>NW_008711088.1:0-1280 GCF_000327385.1 Lottia gigantea | reverse complement strand
CAAATGAAATCAAAGTTGATATTTATTATTTGATTTGGCTAATGAAGACGGAGAATACCATGCAGTATCCAATGAGGGAAATTTTGTCAGGACATCTGCATTAGCATACTCTTTATGGTTTTAAACGTGTACAGCCTGTAGTACACGGGGCCTCAGTTTATTGTCCCATCCCAACAACTAGACACTTTTTCCATGTCAGTCCCTCTTTACGGTTTCCTGTCGAGTTTAAGGTCCTACTTTTCTACTGTTCTCCGTCAGGGAAATTTGCGGGAAACAGCAGCAATAGTATAGTCACAATGAGGGAAATTAGCCTACTCTTTTCGATTTCCAACTGTCGAGGGATTTAAACGTGTACAGTCTGTAGTACACTGGGCCTCGGTTTATTATCCCATCTGAACAACTGGACACTTTTTCTATTTCCAACTGTCGAGGGATTTAAACGTGTAAAGTCTGTAGTACACTGGGCCTCGGTTTATTGTCCCATCTGAACAACTAGACACTTTTTCGATTTTCAACTGTCGAGGGATTTAAACGTGTACAGTCTGTAGTACACTGGGCCTCGGTTTATTGTCCTATCTGAACGACTAGACACTTTTCCGATTTCCAACTGTCGAGGGATTTAAACGTGTACAGCCTGTAGTACACGGGGCCTCAGTTTATTGTCCCATCTGAACGACTAGACACTTTTTCGATTTCCAACTGTCGAGGGATTTAAACGTGTAAAGTCTGTAGTACACTGGGCCTCGGTTTATTATCCCATCTGAACAACTGGACACTTTTTCTATTTCCAACTGTCGAGGGATTTAAACGTGTAAAGTCTGTAGTACACTGGGCCTTGGTTTATTGTCCCATCTGAACGACTAGACACTTTTTCGATTTTCAACTGTCGAGGGATTTAAACGTGTACAGTCTGTAGTACACGAGGCCTCAGTTTATTGTCCCATCTGAACAACTAGACACTTTTTCGATTTCCAACTGTCGAGGTATCTTTAACGTGCTCAGCCTGTAGTACACGGGGCCTCGGTTTATTGTCCCATCCCAACAACTAGACACTTTTTCGATTTCCAACTGTCGAGGGATTTAAACGTGTACAGTCTGTAGAACACAGGGCCTTGGTTTATTGTCCCATCTGAACGACTAGACACTTTTTCGATTTTCAACTGTCGAGGGATTTAAACGTGTACAGCCTGTAGTACACGGGGCCTCAGTTCATTGTCCCATCTGAACGACTAGACACTTTTTCGATTTTCAACTGTCGAGGGATTTAAACGTGTACAGCC
>NW_008711087.1:0-1436 GCF_000327385.1 Lottia gigantea | reverse complement strand
ATATTTAATTAGGGGCTGTATAACAAGGGATGGTGTGTGTCAATTTAATTGTGACTAAATCCTATTTCCTAGTGTTCATCAAAGGTATTTAATATAGGGATCATTCAAGTATTCTTATGATAGACAGTTTCTAGAAGACATTAAGAGTCAACATCGTTTAATGTTTTGAATACGTTTTGTTGGGAATTTAAGCCATAAATTTACGTTTGAGTTGTAGTGAAAGTGGATGTCAAGACTAATGCTACAGCAAGGAAAAGGGAATGTCAATGGAATTCTGCATTTTCAGAGAAGGAAAGGGAATCTCAAATTCAATGCTGCATTTTTAAAGCTAGGGGAATGTCAAGTGGAATTCTACATTTTTAGAGCTGAGAAAGGGTTGGAATGCTACATTTTTAGAGAAGAAAATAGAATGTCATGTTTAATGCTATATTTTTAGAAAAGAAAAGGGAATGTCAATGGAATGCTATATTTTTAGGGAAGGAAAGGGAATGTCAAGTGGAATGCTACATTTTGAGAGCTAGGAAAGGTAATGTCAAGGAGAATGCTACATTTTGAGAGCTAGGAAAGGGAATGTCAAGTGGAATGCTGCATTTTTAAAGCTAGGGGAATGTCAAGTGGAATTCTACATTTTTAGAGCTGAGAAAGGGTTGGAATGCTACATTTTTAGAGAAGAAAATAGAATGTCATGTTTAATGCTATATTTTTAGAAAAGAAAAGGGAATGTCAATGGAATGCTATATTTTTAGGGAAGGAAAGGGAATGTCAAGTGGAATGCTACATTTTGAGAGCTAGGAAAGGTAATGTCAAGGAGAATGCTACATTTTGAGAGCTAGGAAAGGGAATGTCAAGTGAAATGCTATATTTTAGAGAAGAAAAGGGAATGTTAAGTGGAATGCTACGTTTGGGAGCTAGGAAAGGTAATGTCAAGGAGAATGCTACATGTTGAGAGCTAGGAAAGGGAATGTCAAGTGGAATGCTATATTTTTAGAGAAGGAAAGGGAATGTCAAGTGGAATGCTATATTTTTAGAGAAGAAAAGGGAATGTTAAGTGGAATGCTACATTTTGAGAGCTAGGAA
Source organism: Lottia gigantea (assembly GCF_000327385.1). Taxonomy (NCBI): domain Eukaryota; kingdom Metazoa; phylum Mollusca; class Gastropoda; family Lottiidae; genus Lottia; species Lottia gigantea. The sequence goes on along the minus strand of NW_008711087.1, from coordinate 359 downwards.
AGGGAATGTCAAGTGGAATGCTACATTTTTAGAGAAGGAAAGGGAATGTCAAGTGGAATGCTACATTTTTAGAGAAGAAAAAAGGGAAATGTCAAGTGGAATGCTACATTTTAGAGCTAGGAAAGGGAATGTCAAGTGGAATGCTACAGTTTTAGAGCTAGGAAAGGGAATGTCAAGTGGAATGCTACGGTTTTAAAGCTGGGAAAGGGATGTCAAGTGGAATGCTACATTTTCAAAGCTGGGAAAAGGAATGTCAAGTGGAATGCTACATTTTTAGAGCTAGGAAAGGGAATGTCAAGGAGAATGCTACTTTTTGAGAGCTAGGAAAGGGAATGTCAAGCGGAATGCTACATTTTAAA
>NW_008711086.1:0-1376 GCF_000327385.1 Lottia gigantea | reverse complement strand
AGATGAAGTTTGTAATAGCTTGACACTGTGAAGATGAAGTTTGTAATAGATTGACATTGTGAAGATGGAGTTTGTAATAGATTGACATTGTGAAGATGAAGTTTGTAATAGATTGACATTGTGAAGATGGAGTTTGTAATAGCTTGACATTGTGAAGATGAAGTTTGTAATAGCTTGACATTGTGAAGATGAAGTTGGTAATAGCTTGACATTGTGAAGATGAAGTTGGTAATAACTATTGTAAAGAAGTCTACACCTCTGTTTTTGTTAAAGGTGGCAGGTTTAAAACAATATATTTTGTGTGATTATAGAAATATAAGAAATGTAAAGAAGATGTAATATTGATGTTAAAGACAGTAACTGGGGAGAAAGAGGAAGAGATTCAAGAGAATTTAGGATTTTATCAGGCGAATATCTCGGGATTATCAGACGAACTTCAAAAACTTAAAGGTAAGTGAGGAGCTGACAAGGAAAAGGTGTTTAGTTGTTCAGATTCAATCAATTAATCAAGTTTGTTACAGATCCCTCAGAGTTCAAAAGTAGACTAATACCACTGTCCTGGTAAAATTTCTTAAATATACACTGCATGGAGTTGTTTGTCTTTATTTGCAACTACAGAAGTGCAGAATGTAATACTACATTTCATTTATCATTTTTATCAGATTTAACATTCTTTCAGAAGATCAAACATATCAGGTATTATTTGAAAATGAAGAAAACGTTTTTTTATTTTAGAGAATTTATATGAATTAAGTCCAAGGGAGAGGAAAGAAGCTGAAATAAAAGCTGAAATGGAAAGAAAAAAAGAGGAAGAGAAACGAAGAATTGAAGAGGAAAAAATCCAACAAGAAATAGAACGAGAGAAACGAAGAGAAAAACGAGAAAAAATAATCAATGAAATTATCGACACTGAAAAAATATTTTTACAATATCTTCAACTTACCATGGAGACGTTTCTTGGACCTGAGGCAGACAAGGTAAGATTACTTCACTCTGGTTTTCTTGGACCTGAGACAGACAAGGTAAGATTACTTCACTCTGGTTTTCTTGGACCTGAGACAGACAAGGTAAGATTAATTCACTCTGGTTTTCTTGGACCTGAGGCAGACAAGGTAAGATTACTTCACTCTGGTTTTCTTGGACCTGAGACAGACAAGGTAAGATTAATTCACTCTGGTTTTCTTGGACCTGAGACAGACAAGGTAAGATTACTTCACTCTGGTTTTCTTGGACCTGAGACAGACAAGGTAAGATTACTTCACTCTGGTTTTCTTGGACCTGAGACAGACAAGGTAAGATTACTTCACTCTGGTTTTCTTGGACCTGAGACAGACAAGGTAAGATTAATTCACTCTGGTTTTCTTGGACCTGAGACA
>NW_008711085.1:0-1436 GCF_000327385.1 Lottia gigantea | reverse complement strand
GCACTAGATTTATCCTGAGCTTTAGACTTCCTATTATGACTACTGATCACCAATTCTGATCCTGAGCTCTGGATTACTAAATAGTGCACTAGACTTATCCTGAACTCTGGACATACTATCTTTTGTACTAGACTTATCCTGAGCTCTGGACATATTATATTGTGTATTAGACTTATCCTGAGCTCTGGACATATTATATCGTGTATTAGACCTATCCTGAGCTCTGGACATACTATCTTTTGTACTAGACTTATCCTGAGCTCTGGACATATTATCTTGTGTATTAGACTTATCCTGAGCTCTGGACATATTATCTTGTGTATTAGACTTATCCTGAGCTCTGGACACATTATCTTGTGTATTAGACCTATCCTGAGCTCTGGACATACTATCTTTTGTACTAGACTTATCCTGAGCTCTGGACATATTATCTTGTGCATTAGACTTATCCTGAGCTCTGGACACATTATATTGTGTATTAGACTTATCCTGAGCTCTGGACATATTATCTTGTGTATTAGACTTATCCTGAGCTCTGGACACATTATCGTGTGTATTAGACTTATCCTGAGCTCTGGACATATTATCTTGTGTATTAGACCTATCCTGAGCTCTGACATATTATATTGTGTATTAGACTTATCCTGAGCTCTGGACATATTATCTTGTGTATTAGACTTATCCTGAGCTCTGGACATATTATCTTGTGTATTAGACATATCCTGAGCTCTGGACATATTATCTTGTGTATTAGACTTATTCTGAGCTCTGGACTAACTGTCTTGTGAACTAGACTTATCCTGAGCTCTGGACATATTATCTTGTGTATTAGAATTTATCCTGAGCTCTGGACACATTATATTGTGTATTAGACTTATCCTGAGCTCTGGACATATTATATTGTGTATTAGACTTATCCTGCGCTCTGGACACATTATATTGTGTATTAGACTTATCCTGAGCTCTGGACATATTATCTTGTGTATTAGACTTATCCTGAGCTCTGGACATATTATCTTGTGTACTAGACTTATCCTGAGCTCTGGACATATTATATTGTGTATTAGACTTATCCTAAGCTCTGGACTAACTGTCTTGTGAACTAGACTTATCCTGAGCTCTGGACTAACTGTCTTGTGAACTAGACTTATCCTGAGCTCTGGACTATCTTGTGTACTAGACTTATCCTGAGCTCTGACATATTATATTGTGTATTAGACTTATCCTGAGCTGTGGACATATTATATTTTGTACTAGACTTATCCTGAGCTCTGGACTAACTATCTTGTGAACTAGACTTATCCTGAGCTCTGGACTAACTGCCTTGTGCACATGACTTATTTTAAGCTTTAGACTTAGTATTTTGCCAGACAGTCTTAAAACATATTGGTCCAAACTTTCTGTGGATAAATACAAAATAAAACTTTTGTAGTAAA
>NW_008711084.1:0-1438 GCF_000327385.1 Lottia gigantea | reverse complement strand
AAAAAAAGAAAAAAAAAAGAAAGTGAGAAAAAGAGGGAGGAAAGAGGGGGGTGGGGGAAGCTTTCACAAAAGGGGGGAGAGATGTTCTCTAATGTTTCTGCGATGAAACTTGTTAAAGTGATTGGATATAATTAAAAAGTGTTAAGAAACTTTGATAAAAAAAAAATCTTAGCCTATCTGTTCAAGACAGATTTGGTTATAAAATGGAAGACTAGTTCCATTATCGTATACCAGTGGTCCGTGGGTGGAGCCAAAACATTCTGTATGGTTAGTGGTATGCCGTTGGTTTCCAGGTACTCTAGTAGTGGCTTACGAGCGGGTTTCAATTCAGTGCATTGAATGAGGATATGCGACCTTGTGGCAACGTGGCCGCAGCGACATTTAATGGCGTTGAACTGATGGTCTCGTAGTACGTTGTTGGTCCGGAGTCTGGTTGCCACTTTGCAGATGGCTACACATGGATGGTTTGGTTTGGTTTGGTTTGGTATCTTCGGATCAATCTGGTATCTTGCGGTGTCGAGGTTCCGTAACATGTCAGACCATTTCTGGTTGATCCTAGAAGATACGATACTGCAGAACTCCGAATAGGAGTATTCTACAGGCTCGATATCCTCCAGACTCAGACTTTCTTTGGCACAACGGTCTGCTTGATCGTTGCCAGGAATGGAGACGTGCGATGGAACCCATACTAATTCAATCTTCTGGTTGTTGTTGGTTTGGTAGGTGTGGATCATTCTTCTTATTTAGTGAACACGCGCGAAATTTTCCTTTTATACTCGAAAATGGAGTCGAAAAATAGGATCGAAAGCTTTTCTCGTGAAATAGCGCGGACTTGATAGTGAGCACCGTAGTTTTCGACTCCATTTTCGAGTATAAATAGTGTTTTTAGTCGTCGCGTTCGCTTCATTCAGTTACTAGACTTTCGCACGACGACACCGTCTCACTAACTAAATTCACATCATGTCTGGACGAGGAAAAGGAGGAAAAGTAAAGGGAAAGAGCAAGACCCGATCATCCCGGGCTGGATTACAGTTCCCTGTCGGTCGTATCCACCGTCTGTTGAGAAAGGGAAACTATGCCGAGCGAGTCGGAGCTGGTGCCCCAGTCTACTTAGCCGCTGTTTTGGAATATTTGGCTGCTGAAGTTCTCGAGTTGGCTGGTAACGCTGCCCGTGACAACAAGAAATCCAGAATCATTCCAAGACATTTACAGTTGGCTATCCGAAATGACGAGGAATTGAACAAGCTGTTGTCCGGAGTAACCATCGCTCAAGGTGGTGTCCTCCCCAACATCCAAGCCGTTCTCTTACCCAAGAAATCCGAGAAGGCTGCATCCAAATAAATCTAGCGATTTATTTAGAATACACAAAAAAACGGCCCTTTTCAGGGCCACCCAAAATCTCAAAAAAGAGGGAAAAGTCTAATCTTACATTTCAAAT
>NW_008711083.1:0-1438 GCF_000327385.1 Lottia gigantea | reverse complement strand
AAACTGTCTCATAAAATGAAAATATTTGAAGATTTGTTGATAAATTTCTAAAATACTGACTCATAAAATGAAAATATTTGAAGATTTGTTGATAAATTTCTAAAAAACTGTCTCATAAAATGAAAATATTTGAAGATTTGTTGATAAATTTCTAAAAAACTGTCTCATAAAATGAAAATATTTGAAGATTTGTTGATGAATTTCTAAAACACTGACTCATAAAATGAAAATATTTGAAGATTTGTTGATAAATTTCTAAAACACTGACTCATAAAATATTTAAAGATAAATTTCTAAAACACTGTCTCATAAAATGAAAATATTTAAAGATTTGTTAATAAATTTCTAAAACACTGTCTCATAAAATGAAAATATTTAAAGATTTGTTAATAAATTTCTATAACACTGACTCATAAAATATTTAAAGATAAATTTCTAAAACACTGTCTCATAAAATGAAAATATTTAAAGATTTGTTGATAAATTTCTAAAAAACTGTCTCATAAAATGAAAATATTTGAAGATTTGTTGATGAATTTCTAAAACACTGACTCATAAAATGAAAATATTTGAAGATTTGTTGATAAATTTCTAAAACACTGTCTCATAATATTAAGATGTTTAAAGATGCTTATTTAATAAATTTCTAAAACACTGACTCATAAAATGAAAATATTTGAAGATTTGTTGATAAATTTCTAAAACACTGACTCATAAAATGAAAATATTTGAAGATTTGTTGATAAATTTCTAAAACACTGACTCATAAAATGAAAATATTTGAAGATTTGTTGATAAATTTCTAAAACACTGACTCATAAAATATTTAAAGATAAATTTCTAAAACACTGTCTCATAAAATGAAAATATTTAAAGATTTGTTAATAAATTTCTAAAACACTGTCTCATAAAATGAAAATATTTGAAGATTTGTTGATAAATTTCTAAAATACTGACTCATAAAATGAAAATATTTGAAGATTTGTTGATAAATTTCTAAAAAACTGTCTCATAAAATGAAAATATTTGAAGATTTGTTGATAAATTTCTAAAAAACTGTCTCATAAAATGAAAATATTTGAAGATTTGTTGATGAATTTCTAAAACACTGACTCATAAAATGAAAATATTTGAAGATTTGTTGATAAATTTCTAAAACACTGACTCATAAAATATTTAAAGATAAATTTCTAAAACACTGTCTCATAAAATGAAAATATTTAAAGATTTGTTAATAAATTTCTAAAACACTGTCTCATAAAATGAAAATATTTAAAGATTTGTTAATAAATTTCTATAACACTGACTCATAAAATATTTAAAGATAAATTTCTAAAACACTGTCTCATAAAATGAAAATATTTAAAGATTTGTTGATAAATTTCTAAAAAACTGTCTCATAAAATGAAAATATTTGAAGATTTGTTGATGATTTCTA
>NW_008711082.1:0-1438 GCF_000327385.1 Lottia gigantea | reverse complement strand
ATGATTCTCATGGATAATGTTAAACACAGTTAACAATGGCTAAAAATATATTGTTATCAGCCATAATAATAGTAGAGATCAGTTGAACAAGCTGTAAATGAGTTTCAGATGAATGTCAAGAGGACCCCAACTTGTAGACAGAATCCTTCAGAACCCAAATAATCCTTGAAAAATGGTTGTTTGTTTTTTTCAGATGGTTTTTTATTTCGTATTAGAAACGAAAAAGCATGACAAATACCAGATGCTCCACCTAGGGCCTATTTTCATTCAAATTAAGCCAATCAGATGTAAGAATATTGAAGTAATTAGGATGAATGAGAGAGATATTAAGATATTGTATGAATAAATGATTTAATTTCTTCATCCCCTGATGGACATCTCAACTTAATCTAAACTGACAAAAACTTCTATTACAATGATCAAGAGTGTACTTAAAATATGAAATAAAATTAATTACAATTTTACTGTTAGAACTGTTATCTTGTTTGACTAATGAAATGAAATAAAGTTTTATATCCTACTGTTCTGTTTCTTATTGGACTAATGAAATGAAATAGAGTTTTATATCCTACTGTTCTGTATCTTATTGAACTAATGAAATGAAATAGAGTTTTATATCCTACTGTTCTGTATCTTATTAGACTAATGAAATAGAATATAGAGTTTTATATCCTACTGTTCTGTATCTTATTGGACTAATGAAATGAAATAGAGTTTTATATCCTACTGTTCTGTATCTTATTGGACTAATGAAATGAAATAGAGTTTTATATCCTACTGTTCTGTATCTTATTGGACTAATGAAATGAAATAGAGTTTTATATCCTACTGTTCTGTATCTTATTGAACTAATGAAATGAAATAGAGTTTTATATCCTACTGTTCTATATCTTATTGGACTAATGAAATGAAATGGAGTTTTATATCCTACTGTTCTGTATCTTATTGAACTAATGAAATGAAATGGAGTTTTATATCCTACTGTTCTGTATCTTATTGGACTAATGAAATGAAATGGAGTTTTATATCCTACTGTTCTGTATCTTATTGGACTAATGAAATGAAATGGAGTTTTATATCCTACTGTTCTGTATCTTATTGGACTAATGTAATGAAATAGAGTTTTATATCCTACTGTTCTGTATCTTATGGAGTGATTTAATGAAATAGAGTTTTATATCCTACTGTTCTGTATCGTATTGGACTAATGTAATGAAATAGAGTTTTATATCCTACTGTTCTGTATCTTATTAGACTAATGAAATGAAATAGAGTTTTATATCCTACTGTTCTGTATCTTATTGGACTAATGAAATGAAATAGAGTTTTATATCCTACTGTTCTGTATCTTATTGGACTAATGAAATGAAATGGAGTTTTATATCCTACTGTTCTGTATCTTATTGAACTAATGAAATGAAATAGAGTTTTATATCCT
>NW_008711081.1:11250-12526 GCF_000327385.1 Lottia gigantea | reverse complement strand
TTCAATTTTTGACCTTGACCTTTGATGACCTTGACCTTTATTGGGTCAAAGGTCATTGACGTTGTCTATTAGTTTATGCTTTCATATTTGACCTCTGACGTCTACTTTCGCTTTTATAGCTGTCCAAAAACATCCAAATTCGCAACTTTGGACTGCTCTAGCACGTGACCTAATAAACCTAGAGAGTAAATTTTTTCGGTTTCCTAATGTGCTTTTCGTGTACTTTACATAGATATATAACAATCGTTTTTTTAAAGCAAAATTGAAATTCGTGATTTTTTTCAAATTTGAGTTTTTTTTTTACAATATTTGCGACTTTTTGAGCTTGGTATGTGTATATCTTATGATCTATTTGATGTAGAACCTTGATATTTGGAATATAACTAGACACTTTGAATATGAATTCACCTATGACAAAAAAACTTATGTGGGCGTGGCACGTCCGGGTTAAATTACTAATTGTTTACATTTTGGGGCTGGGGCATAACTCGCATAGGATGCGTTTGTTCAAAAAGAGACTTTGCACACAATTACCTCATCCTTTTGGCCAGTATGTATTAACAGCTCAGTTGTTTCAGCTTTATAGTTTCAAAAAAGGAACGAGTTTTAACATTTGGATATTTTCATTTTTTTATTTTGACCTTTTTTGACTTTTGTTGACCTATATCTTTTGACCTCTATTATGTAGGAACTTGACATTTGGAACATAACGTAACATTTTGAATATTGACTAACTTATTCAAAAAAAATTGAGTTGGGCCTGGCACTTTCGGAGTAAATTACTCATTATTGACATTTTTAGCAAGGTGCATAACTCGCAAAGTATACATTTGTTCAAAATGGAACTTTTTACACAATTACCTCATATTTTAAGCCACTTTGTCTTAGAATTTTGGTTGTTTCCGCTTCATAGTTCAAAAAAAGGAACAGGTTTTGGAAATTCAAAATTTTCAATTTTTGACCTTAACCTTTGTTGACCTTGACCTTTGTAGGATCAAACGTCATTGGCATTGGCTATCTATTTATACTTTTATATTTGCTGTTCTAAGTCAACTTCTGGTTTTATAGTCGTTAGCAATTTGAAATTTTAATGGCGTATATCTCTTGATCTTGACCTTTTTAGACCTTCTCCTTTACAAGATCAAAGGTCATTGACCTTGGCTATCTGCTGATACTTTCATTTGTGAGGTCTGACGTCTACTTCCGGTATTAGAATCTTCTAAAAAATGAAAATTTCTCAACTTTAGACTGTTCTTGCACATGATCTAATTATCGT
>NW_008711081.1:10186-11200 GCF_000327385.1 Lottia gigantea | reverse complement strand
TTTTTTTTTTTTTTTTTCGAAATTTACACACCTTCCTGAGCTTAGACTACAATAGTCGCAGCAACCTTTCAACGTTCACGAACCTTAGATATAGGCGACGATGTGCATAAATATATTTTGGATCTTTTTTGCAAAACCGGAAGTGCCACAGTTCAATATATGCAAGAATAGTTAATCGGCTCTAGAAGTCGTATTTTTCGGTCGATTTTCTTTGGGTTTGCATTTTTGGAATCTACTGGCAAAATCTGAAAGAATAGCAGTTTCAAAATTTCAAAATTCGAAAATTTGTCGCAGACATTTTTTTTGCCAAATTTTGCATTTTTTTCATTTTTTTTTTGCTTTTTGTCTGATTAATCTGAAAAAAATTGAGCAAAGACAGTTTAAGAAAGTAAACAAAATGGTACAGTAAAATTTTCAATTTCACTTCCGGTTTAAACAGGAAATCGATGTTCACTTCCGGTTGAATATCTTCCGGTGTAATTTGTATAGGACAAAAAAATTTATGCTTATAGATAGACAAAGTTATGACAAAAAAACGAAGAAAAAAAAATCCGGAGCAGACGTGAAACTTTGGCCGCCATTTTGATTTCCCTGAAACTCTTCGATTTTTATTCAGCCAATTTGGCTGAACCGAATTTCAAAATTTTGGTGTCAAATGAAAGAACATAAAAATTAAGAGAGATCGCAGGAAGCCGATTTTTGAATTTCGATTTTGCTTTTTTGCAATTTGCGATTGAATTTTTTCAATATTTGATGGCGTATATCTCATGACCTTGACCTTTGATGACCTTGACCTTTATAGGGTCAAAGGTCATTGACCTTGGCTATCATTTGATACTTTGACCTTTGACCTCCGACATGTACTTCCGGTTTTATAGCTATCCGTAAAAAGCCAAATTCGCAACTTTGGACTGCTCTAGCACGTGACCTAATTAACCTAGAGGGTTAATTCTTTCGGTTTTCTAATGTGCTTCTCATGCACTTTACATAGATATAGAACAATTGCTTTTTTAA
>NW_008711081.1:9339-10136 GCF_000327385.1 Lottia gigantea | reverse complement strand
ATTATCTCATGAATTGAGCCACTTTGTCTTAGAAGTTCGGTTGTTTCCGCTTCTTAGTTCAAAAAAAGGAACAGGTTTTGGAAATTCAAAATTTTCAATTTTTGACCTTGACCTTTGATGACCTTGACCTTTATTGGGTCAAAGGTCATTGACGTTGTCTATTAGTTTATGCTTTCATATTTGACCTCTGACGTCTACTTTCGCTTTTATAGCTGTCCAAAAACATCCAAATTCGCAACTTTGGACTGCTCTAGCACGTGACCTAATTATCCTAGAGAGTAAATTTTTTCGGTTTCCTAATGTGCGTTTCGTGTACTTTACATAGATATATAACAATCGTTTTTTTAAAGCAAAATTGAAATTCGTGATTTTTTTCAAATTTGAGTTTTTTTTTTACAATTTTTGCGACTTTTTGAGCTTGGTATGTGTATATCTTATGATCTATTTGATGTAGAACCTTGATATTTGGAATATAACTAGACACTTTGAATATGAATTCACCTATGACAAAAAAACTTATGTGGGCGTGGCACGTCCGGGTTAAATTACTAATTGTTTACATTTTGGGGCTGGGGCATAACTCGCATAGGATGCTTTTGTTCAAAAAGAGACTTTGCACACAATTACCTCATCCTTTTGGCCAGTATGTATTAACAGCTCAGTTGTTTCAGCTTTATAGTTTCAAAAAAGGAACGAGTTTTAACATTTGGATATTTTCATTTTTTTATTTTGACCTTTTTTGACTTTTGTTGACCTATATCTTTTGACCTCTATTATGTAGGAACTTGACATTTGGA
>NW_008711081.1:1029-3190 GCF_000327385.1 Lottia gigantea | reverse complement strand
TAGTGTATGTATATCTTTTGACCTATTTGATGTAGAAGTTTGAAATTTATAACACTACTAGACATTTTGAAAATGAATTAAATCATGACAAAAAAGTTCAGGTGGGCGTGGCACATCCACGTTAAATTGCTAGTTGTTCAAATCTGGGACAGGGGCATAACTTGCATAGTCTACATTTGTTCAATAAGGGACCTTGCACACAAATACCTCATCTCTTTGGCCAGTTTGTGTTTAAAGGACAGTTGTTTCAGATTTATAGTTCAAAAAAAGGAACGGGTTTTAGAATTTCCATATTTTCATTTTTTGACATTGACCTTTGATGACCTTAACGTTTGTAGGGTCAATGGTCATTAACCTTGATTATCTATTTATACTTTCATATTTGATGTCGGACGTAAGCTTCCGGTTTTGTAGTCGTATGCACTTTGAAATTTTGATGAGTGATATCTCGTGACCTTGTCCTTTGGTGACCTTGACCTTTACAGGGTCAAAGGTCATTGACCTTGGCTATCATTTGATAATTTGACATTTGACCTCCGACATGTACTTCCGGTTTTATAGCTGTCCGAAAAAAACAAATTCGCAACTTTGGACTGCTGTAGCACGTGACATAATTAACTTAGAGGATTAATTTTTTCGGTTTCCTAATGTGCTTCTCACGCACCTTACATTGATATATAACAATCGTTTTTTTACAGCAAAATTGAAATTCGTCATTTTTTTCAAATTTGAGGGTTTTTTTTTACAATATTTGTGTCTCTTTGAACTTGGTGTATGTATATCTTATGACCTATTTGATGTAGAACCTTGAAATTTGGAATACATCTAGACACTTTGAATATGAATTCACCTATGACAAATAAATTGATGTGGGCGTGGCACACCCGGGTTGAATTACTAAATGTTTACATTTTTGGGAAGGGGCATAACTTGCATAGAATACATTTGTTCAAAAAGGAACTTTGCACACAATTACATCATCCTTTTGGCCAGTTTGTGTTAACAGCTCAGTTGTTTCAGCTTTATAGGTCCAAAAAAGGAACGGGTTTTAACATTTGGATATTTTCAATTTTCGATTTTGACCTTTGTTGACTTTTGTTGACCTATATCTTTTGACATGTATTATGTATAACCTTGGCATTTGATACACGACGTAACATTTTGAATATTAATTAAATTATATCAAATAAATGAGGTGGGCGTGGCACATCCGGGTAATATTACTCATTATTGATATTTTTGGCCAGGGGCATAACTCGCAAAGTATACGTTTGTTCAAAATGGAACTTTGCATACAATTATCTCATGAATTGAGCCACTTTGTCTTAGAAGTTCGGTTGTTTCCGCTTCTTAGTTCAAAAAAAGGAACAGGTTTTGGAAATTCAAAATTTTCAATTTTTGACCTTGACCTTTGATGACCTTGACCTTTATTGGGTCAAAGGTCATTGACGATGTCTATTAGTTTATGCTCTCATATTTGACCTCTGACGTCTACTTTCGCTTTTATAGCTGTCCAAAAACATCCAAATTCGCAACTTTGGACTGTTCTAGCACGTGACCTAATTAACCTAGAGAGTAAATTTTTTCGGTTTCCTAATGTGCTTCTCGTGTACTTTACATAGATATATAACAATCGTTTTTTTAAAGCAAAATTGAAATTCGTGATTTTTTCAAATTTGAGTTTTTTTTTTACAATATTTGCGACTTTTTGAGCTTAGTGTATGTATATGTTATGATCTATTTGATGTAGAACCTTGATATTTGGAATATAACTAGACACTTTGAATATGAATTCACCTATGACAAAAAAACTTATGTGGGCGTGGTACATCCGGGTTGAATTACTAATTGTTTACATTTTAGGGCTGGGGCATAACTCGCATAGGATGCGTTTGTTCAAAAAGAGACTTTGCACACAATTACCTCATCCTTTTGGCCAGTTTGTGTTAACAGCTCAGTTGTTTCAGCTTTATAGTTCCAAAAAAGGAACGGGTTTTAACATTTGGATATTTTCATTTTTCGATTTTGACCTTTGTTGACTTTTGTTGACCTATATCTTTTGACCTCTAGTATGTAGGAACTTGACATTTGGAACATAACGTAACATTTTGAATATTGATTAACTTATTCAAAAAAAATTGAGTTGGGCGTGGCACTTCCG
>NW_008711081.1:0-979 GCF_000327385.1 Lottia gigantea | reverse complement strand
TAACCTATGCAAAAGAAATTGAGGTGGGCGTAGTACATCCGGGTTAAATTACTCATTATTGACAATTTTGACAAGGGACTTAACTCGCAACGTATACATTTGTTCAAAATGGAACTTTGCATACAATTACTTCATCCGTTGAGCCACGTTGTCTTAGAAGTTCGATTGTTTCAGCTTTATAGTTCAAAAAAAGGAACAGGTTTTGAAAATTCAAAATTTTCAATTTTTGACCTTGACCTTTTTTGACCCTGATTTTTGTAGGATCAAAGGTCATTCAAATTGGTTGTCTATTTATTCTTTTATATTTGCTGTCCTATCTCAACTTCCGGTTTTATAGCCGTATATATTTAAAAATTTTGATGACTTGTATCTCGTAACCTTGACCCTCTCCCTTTCAATGTTAAATGTCATTGACCTTGCCTATCTTCTGATACTTTCATTTGTGAGGTCTGTCTACTTCCGTTATAACAATCTTCCAAAGAATTCTTCTCAACTTTAGACTGCTCTTGCGCGTGATGTAATTATCGTAGAAGGTTGATTTTTTCAGAGTCTTTTGCAATTTGCTACATTTGCAAAGTCCCACTCTGTGCCACGTGTGGCTCTAGTTGTGGGACTTTGCTTTCAGCAAAGTCCCAGTTTGTTATCGAAATGTCTATTCTTTTTTTTTTTTTTTTTTCGAAATTTACACACCTTCCTGTGCTTAGACTGCAATAGTTGCAGCAACCATTCAACTTTCCTAGACCTTCTGTAGTGGCAACGTGTTGCATAAATATAAATTGGAACATTTTTGCAAAACCGGAAATGCCACAGTCCAATATGTGCAAAAATAAGAAAATCGGACCTAAAAGTCGCATTTTCCGGTCGATTTTCTTCGGGTTTTTATTTCTGGAATCTACGTGTAATTTCTGATATAATAGCACTTAAACAACTTCGAAATTCGAAAATTTGTCGCACACTTTTTTCGGCCGAATTTGCAATT
>NW_008711080.1:0-1440 GCF_000327385.1 Lottia gigantea | reverse complement strand
TTACCTCACTTATATTGAAACCTATTAAAAAAAGGAGAAAAATTAAATGTGTTTTGCATCTAAAATTATATGATTCTCCAGGGTATGATTGTAAAAAGTTAAAATAATTTTATTATGTTGTAGATGGGACATAAAAGGGATTAATCAAAATGAGATAACTTTTGAAACATTTTTTTATCAAAATTTTAACAGAACTTGCAGACGGGAATGTGTGTGCCAGTTCTGATAAGCACCATTTCTGAACTTAGAGAACTTTCTGGAAAGTCAAAAAGTGATGAAAAATCTTGGAGATTTAATCTATTAGATTTATCTAGGTAGTTAAAAAATAGAAGTATTTTATCTTAGGCGTAGATTTTAATATTATGAGTTTGCTCTGGTTTCAACAACAATAAAGATGTTGTGTCATTAATTGTTTGTAAATGAAGTATGAAATAAAAGAATGAAACCTCCCATACTGCCCTATCTTTATTGTTGATAAACTAGTTTTAGTACACCTTAGGCCTGTATTTTTTATTTCCGTGTGATTTTTAATGAATTATATAATCAAACAGCTGGTGAATTTTAATAGGTAATTTTCTTATCAAACTTTTCAAATTACGATGAGTCTGACAACTGGTACCCAAAATTTTCCCTGTATTTATGAGTAATTATAAGTTTATGTGGTGGTGTGGCATGGTAGAATTCTAGCCTTGGTACAAGAGGAAATGTTATAATATATAGATAAGATATTATCTTCAAGAGAGATTTTATATGGACTTTAATGTTTTTAATAACTTCTAATATCTAAAGGGTAGTTTTATAACACCATAAATATACTTTGTGTTTCCTATACCTGACATTTATATATGTGAACAAATAAAGACTAGAGCCACTCGTGGCACAGAGTGGGACTTTGCAAATGTAGCAATTTGCTAAAGACCCCGAAAAAATCAACCATCGACGATAATTAGATCAAGCGCAAGAACAAGTCTAAAGTTGATAATTTTTTATTTTTTAGAAGATTCTAATACCGGAAGTAGTCGTAGACCTCACAAATGAAAGTATCAGCAGATAGCCAAGGTCAATGACCTTTGATCTTGTAAAGGAGAAGGCCTAAAAAGGTCATAATCAAAGAGACATACGCCATTAAAATTTCAAATTGCTAACGACTATAAAACCAGAAGTTGACTTAGGACAGCAAATATAAAAGTATAAATAGATAACCAATGCCTATGACGTTTGATCCTACAAAGGTCAAGGTCAACAAAGGTCAAGGTCAAAAATTGAAAATTTTGAATTTCCAAAACCTATTCCTTTTTTTGAACTAAGAAGCGGAAACAACCAAAATTCTAAGACAAGGTGGCTCAACATATGAGGTAATTGTGTAAAAAGTTCCATTTTGAACAAATGTATACTTTGCGAGTTATGCCCCTGGCCAAAAAAGTCAATAATGAGTAATTT